>NC_072737.1:90968298-91135843 GCF_026930045.1 Uloborus diversus | reverse complement strand
GTTAAATTATTTATTAATATTGAGACTCGCTAACGTTAACTTATGGGTTTTCAGTAAAGAAAGGGGGGGAGGGAGATGATATTTGTCAGTCAACAAGAAGGGGGGGGGGGGGAACCACTGCTTTAACACTTTAAGTCTTACACCCATGAAGCAAAATTGAATTTGATCCCAATTTTATTGACTAACAGCAACAAATTTGTCATTGTACCAGGATGCCATCGCTCGCCCCCCCCCCAAGAGCAATGGTGCTCCCCCTAAATACCACAAAGACCCCACTAAGAGCGATACCACTCAAAACAACCTCCCAAAAAATGTCAATGGCGCACTCTGCGTCAAGACTCCCTCCAAGGTAGGCACCCCTGTTTTGTACAATTTGGAATGTATAACGTGCAGTTATTTTGCAAGGATTTAAGTTCAAGCGTATTCTGAATGATTCTTTTTTTTTTTTTTTTTCAAAAATCATCGAAATCTTTTTCTTATTTAGATTGTGGAGAAAAGAATGAGGAATCAGAAAAAGACATCGGAATCGTCGGACGAAAATTCTTCACTTCATAAACTCGAGTCAGAAGTTTAAACATAACTTTCTGATAAAAAATACATGTTTTTTAGAAATCTGTAACCAAACTGGAACTAATGGAAAACGTTCCATGTGATATTTCCATGTGACCCGGATCAAAAATGAACTGGAATAGTTTGCACCCAATTTTTCAAATTATCTGTTATTGTTCATTGTGAAGTAAAACCTGTTTATGTGATTGTATTTTCTGAGAAAATAAAGTTTTAACAAAGTGTTTTTCGTACACCTCGCCATTGTAAAGTGTTTCTGATTTAAAAAAAAAAGAAAAAAAATGAAGAAAAGCTTTTTTAACTGTGAAGGAAGTGTAGTCAATTTTCAGTGCAATTTGGGCTTTTAGCGCTTTTTTTTCCTTTGTCTTTCTTATTTTCTATTAAATAAAAAGAAAAGTTAGTTTTGATAGAACCTATTGAAAGTATGGTCCGTCGTTTCAGAAAAATTATGTTCAGAAGAAAAGTCGAAATAAATATAAGCTTTTATGTGAAAAGAGCTTTAAACCTGCTGAAAACAAACGGGGGTGCTCATGACGAGGGGGGGGGGGAGGGGGGGCATGTACATATACGGGCAAACATATACAGCATAAATTTTTCGGAGGTTGATTTTTAAATTGGTCTCACTTTTTCGGGTCTCATTATTGGGGATGCTCCGTAGAATTTGAGGAGATGCACCGTCGCCCATTGAGGGGGGTTTGGGGAACGTAAATTTCGTTCGAAACTCAAAGATGTAGAGATGCGCCGATAAGTTACTTGGCAGATAACCGATTAATCGGCTGTTGATAATCGGTCGATATCATGATGATTGTTTTTAACACTACCAATTTCTGCATCAAATATTTTCTCTAATACCTTCGCCTTTTGAAATAGTTAATAGTATATTTCTGAGAGAAGATTGATTTTTCTCCACTTTCCTAATTTTCCCAAAATGATTTCAAAATTTCATCCTATTTCTTTGAGTAATTTTCATATTTTTGTAGTAAAATGTTAAGTTAACTATATGTGAAAATTTAGTGAAGTAGCCTGTGGAAAATTTGACCACATTTATTTTCTGAAAATTAACGTTATAAAAAGTAGGTGAATGAATGAAAAACACGTACTTAATCAGAAATAAGTTCATATTTTAGCACCAAAAGTTTTCGCTTTTTCAATCGCAATTTAAGTAATCGGTTCGTTTTTCCGATCGCAATTTTTGCAAAGGTTAGCTTCCACTACTTCTATTTGTCACTGTTTGCATTCGGAACAATGAATGTCGATAAAATTTTCCTTTTTTTTTTTTTGTAAAGGAGGGCTACTTTTCTCTCGATCGGAAATTTTGCAAAAGTCACTTAGACTGTTTAGAAAATTACCAGAAAGAGTCGGTATTTGTTTCTTTGGTCTTCCTTTAAAAGATGTATTAAAGTCTGGAAAAGGTTTTAAAGTTTTTTTTTCAAGGGTTCTTAAGGGAAAATTTTCCCTGTGCATTGGTCTAGCCCCCTGCTGTGAGTGGTGCTGCTTACATACCACGCAGCGAAAACATGTCTATTTATTGAAGTATCATTGCATTAATGCAGTGAAACTGAACCTAATGTCGGCAAAGTTGAGAAATGCAGCACATTCAGTATTACAAATCGAAAGCCAAGAGTAAAAGTTTCAAATCAAACCAAAAACGTCAAAATTACAGCCAAATATTCAGAAATTGGTTTCTATAAATCAGAAGCAATTAATAAATACGAATTAAGTGGGGGTAACAGCAATTCTTGGTTTGCAGTTTCCTTTCCCATGCTTTTCCATGCTACTATGAATTATTAAAAAATATTATGAAATGTTGTATGTTGTTGTCCTGCGAGAATAATTTAGATACTGGGTGTAATACGGCCTCGTCATTTAGCGGGGGTCAGGGGACGGGGATCAATTCCCACCTCCCCTGGGCTAGAAATAAATGTTTTCACACATAAGTGGGCGTAGTTTTTGCTGTTTTTCTGATAAATTCGCATTGAATCTACACCTTTTGCCCCCCCCCCCCCCCCGGAAAATTTTTAAATAATGTGCTGAGTGTGATCCCTGGTCAAAAGAGGTTGAGCACCCCTGCATTAATTTGAAATAAATTTTATTAAAAAAAAATATTTTCTGCATCTAGTGACTACTTTGAAGATTTTCATGTTTCAGAGGCTACTAAAGCTACTATTTTTAGTAGCGAAACTTAGTGATAGCTCTGTAGTACATTCTAATTTGCAAATAGTAAAAAGGAAAAAAAAAAAAAATCCAAAAAGTCTGTTTTTATGCGTGTGTGAACATTTTATCCATATTTTAAGTAAAACAGAAGAGAGCAAAACTGCAGTAAATAATTACTTCTCAACTGTAGTGGAGTCCTTCTCATCAGCGCAAGAACTCCAATCTAAGTATGAGTAATAGCGGAAAGCAAATTGAAGGGTTTTGCTGCAAAAAAGGAGTAGCTCCAATTCCCAAGTTATCAAAAGGTCTGCATTAGAGCTGGAAGCAGCGATACACTTTTTTCTTTGTTAT
Source organism: Uloborus diversus (assembly GCF_026930045.1). NCBI lineage: Eukaryota > Metazoa > Arthropoda > Arachnida > Araneae > Uloboridae > Uloborus > Uloborus diversus. The sequence continues at coordinate 91,132,771 of NC_072737.1, read as the reverse complement.
ATTTTAATAGCTTCCCGTGTATGCTCCTGAGCACAATTATGCAGGAGAAGTCATGAAAAAATATTTCAAAAAAAAAAAAAAAAAAAGGTTTGGGTTTCAAGCCTTAATGCAGATCTTTTAAAGATTGAAATTTGGAGCTACCCCTCCCCTTTTTTTGTTGAAAATCCATAAATATGAAGTGGTGCACGCCTGAGGGGAGGCGGTCATGAAGCAGAATGCACCATTAAAAATTTTTAGGGGGTGTTTTAAGAGGTATCTTTCTTCGGGGGGGGGGGGGGAGGGGTGGTGCCCAATTTGGGGACGGGTTGGCGTTGCTTTTTTTGGAGCGGGGGGGGAGGGGGATGGCGGCGTGCATCCTTGCTCTTGGGGGGGGGGGCTTTCCTGCAATTTCTGTATGTTTCAATGGAACTCTGGAACAACTCTTTGCTGTAACATTTTAAATATTTGTGCTTTGCTTACGTTCCTCACTTTCTTTTTTATTCATTAAAAGCCATCTTATTATAATTATCATTTTTTTTTTTGTGTGAATTGCACTCAAAATTTCTCCTATTGTGTGACGTCGACAGTGATATTCATCCTTATAAAACGTCCTTGAAATAATAAAACTATGCTATTCTGTAATGCCTTTATTTTCGTCAACCCACATACAAACTAAGTATTTTGGAGAAAACATCGTTTCATCTGCACACGATTTCAAGAATGGATGCCAGTTGTCACAATGGATGAATAATTGCCGGCTGCTAGGGGTGTGGAAAGTGTCCGTACCGCTTCGGACACTTAAACCAATTCTCCACGTCACCTGTTTCATCGACGATGCAATCAATATCGTCTTCATCACAATCCGTACCTGGAGGTGTGTTGACTTTCGTCACCATCCTGGTGGAGGATTCTGTTGGTTTTGTTTCATAATCCGTAGTCATCATTGAGGTCGTAATCGTTTCAGTAACACTGACACAGATGTTTGTTTGGTACGAGTTGTGTCTGTTTGATCTGAAGTAAATGATACATCAGTTGAGACTTCAGAAGTACTGCTGGAAGTTGGTGGTGGTGTACCAGTTGAACTTTCTGTAGTCGCCTTTGTAGTCTCCGGAATTATCGTTGTGGGTCTTTCAGTTGACATTCTTGTAGTTGCTTTTGTAGTAGATGGGATTTCTGTTGTCGAAGTTGTTATAACTGAAGTATCTGTAGTTAGCTCTGTAGTAACTGGAATTTTCGTCGTTGAGTAAATGGTTGAATCTTCCTTAGTCATTGTAGTAGGTGGAATTTCTGTGCTGGAAACTTTTGTACTTTTCTCACTTACAACAGTTGAAAGTTCTGTAGTTGTTTCATCTTCCTTATTAGTTGATATTTCTGTTGGTACATCAGTAATTGGATGCTCTGTAACAATATCAGTGACTGTGTTTGGAGTTTCTGATGGGGGTGTTAGTATTTTGGATATTCTGTAGAGGTATCTGTAGCAGTTGTCGGTAATTTTGAGTTAATTGTAGTAACTGTGGGCGATTCCGTAGTTGAAAAATCGTAACTCTCAGAGGTTGGTGGGATAGTTGTTGATGGCTTTGTAGTCGAAGTCCATCTAGTCTCTTCAGTTGTTGGAGCCTTTGTAGAAGTAATGATTGTAGCTGTACTTGAAGATCCAGCTAAAGATGAAGTGAAGAGTCTGGTTGTCCAAACTGTGTCTGTTACAGGTTTGGTTGTGCTAACTATTTTTGTAGAAGGGGTGGTTATCAAGCTTGTTTTTGTAAATGGCTTCCTTGTGGTAAATCTCGTGGTTCCAGTAGTTTTTGTGAAGTACTTTGTGGTTTCTGTAAAAGGTCTGGTTGTTCTCGTTGTTGGTGGCTTGGTTAAATCTGAGAATGAAAAAAAAAAAATTTTTTTTTTCATAATTAGAAATTAGTTATTAGAGAAGGTTATAAAACTTTCATTCGGTAGGTTACTAAGAAAAGAAACATCTCCAAAAAAAAAAAAAAAATGCAAATAAGAATGAGCAAAACGACATTTAAAGCGAATATTTGATAAAAAGCAAAGCGTGCATAGTAGAGAAAAGCCATACAGACTTTGTCGTACAATTCGAAAGACAATGTGAAATAAAAATTACTGAGTTATGAGACTTGTAACTACGTTTTTTATCGCTGTATCATCAGAGTAAGAAAAACAAACGTCATGTGATATTGTTAATTCATTTTATTAAACAAAAAGCAATACCTTTCTTACTAGAGTTTAATGTATGTACCATTTGTAGACATGAGAATTGACCGTTTATATCTATACATATTTACGATGCCATAATAAATTACTGAACCTGCGAAGCAATATGGCGCAAACCGCATATTCATACGACAGTTTGTTGCCTTCTATAAATGTTTAAAATGTATCAAGAACTTTTCAGACACCCTGTATATTATATATATATATATATTTGTTATTATTTAAAATCAAATTTAAGTAAATTGAATATTGATAAGAAAAAAATATTTCCTCAATTTAGGTAAGAAAAGGCAGCAAGGTATTTCTAAATCGTGAAGAGACTTGGTCTATCTAAGCGGGTTAGGATGGTGTAATTGTAATAGACAAAAATTAGCAGTTGTCGCCGATTACAGGGTGACTAAATGATGGCGGTTAAAAATTCAACTGCATATCGTCCCCCGATTGTCATTTAAAAACTAAACAAATGACTTTAAGAGACATTCAGTAGACGGTAAAATCTTTTTCCTTGCAAGGCAGCGTTTATGAATTTATTTATTAAAAATGTAATACTTTCAATCATTAATGGGCTTTGGATTATTAATTTTAAAAGATTGAAATGAATATCGTTAAAATCTTTGAGGTAAAAAAATGCTAATATTTTTTTAAAAAAGTGGCGACTAATGAAATTGTTTCTACCAGCCACTGGTGGTTCGAGGTTTCCCCTAGTATTGCTACTAGGCGTTTGCTCCCCTCCCCTCGTCCTGTCTTTTGTTTCAAGAGATCAATGTTTTTTCATACATCAGGGTGCGGTTTTTGTTTATTTGATATACGTACTGAATATATACCTCCCCCCTCCGCCCACCCGTGAGAAAAAAAAAGCAAGATTGCTGGCGTGAAAGGAATTTTTTTGTGTGGAGAAACTAAATTGAGAAAGTAGCTTCAATGCTTAAAGTTTTTCGTTTAATCGGAAGCACCCCGTTTATTTTCCCCAAGAGCATGATATAAGTAGATAATTACGCTATACACAATTAGTCTAGAAGCTTAAGAACTTTTACACCAACAATGCTTAATCTGTATCCTGTTAGCCGCATGCGACCCGCTGAATCCTTCAAATGTAATCTGAAACCATTTAAGAAGAAAAATCATTAAAAAAAAACCATTTTTTCGCTTAACGTATGTAAAATGCACACAAAAATGCAATTCACATCAAAATATAAACTTCTAAAGAATAGAATGAATGAAAAACTTCGTTTTTTTTTTCTATTTACTCCCGAGTAGGGGTAAATAGAAACACCTTAATGTCTCATCAAAAATAGCTGGGAAGGTGAAATTCATAAATAAATGTTTTTAATAACCTTCCACAGGAAAAGTACGCTTAGTTGGAACCAGTTACTCCGCGTTTGTCTCCTACTGTTGAGGAAAATGTCACTAGATTTTAAAAAACGAATTTTTGCTCAGTGTCATCATCAAACAATGATGGCACCTACATAATTACATGCAATACACTGACAGCCCAGTTATCACTTCCAGAGAATGCAATTTCGTTCTTATTAGAACTCATCTGCCTGGATTAGTGAATAACCGTGCTGGAAGCTGTGCCTTCAACTCACGAATTGAACCGTACTATACTGCGGACACTCGCTGGTGAGATAAATCCACTTCGTCTACCAGTTTGTTGGCACTCTGAGGTTCCATGAGATGACATCTGCCTCCAACATGGTTATTCACTATTCCAGATAGATGAGTTCTAATAAGAACGAAATTGCAGTCTCTGGAAGTGATAACTGGGCAGTCTGGTATATTGCATGAGGTTCTGGGAGGGGGAGGGGACGTTAGCACTGTCATGCGTTCGGTAACTTACTACCTACATAATGGGATTATTTCCTTCAGTCAAAAGTAGTACTTTTTGTCACTAAAACTGATAGAATAAGCAAAAAAAAAAAAAAAAAACATGGACTCAGAAAATACTTTCATTTTACCAACAGTTATTTTTTAATTAATTTTTTAAAATGTCCGATTCTTCAAACAAGACGTGGTCTTTATGACGTCACAAATGATGCACTATGGCGCATCTTTCTACCGCATTTCCACGTTATGATAATCAAGAAGCGAATTACAATTGTGCTCTACGCTCGTTATCAACCTTATCGTTGCCAATACACGTGAGTAAAGATGCGAATTAAATATTTTGGACCGTGAATGGCAACAGTGAATGGCATTTCATCATTTGTGATGTCATCGGCAGAAGCGTTAAACGATGAAAGAGCACCAATTTAAGTAATTTTTTAAAAATATTTAACTTAAAAAAATTATTTAAAAAATGGTCAGACTCTATGTTTTTAAGCATGCTCTTTCAGAAAAAAATACTTTTAAAATTTTGGAAACGACCGTATTGTTTCAAAACACGCGGAGCTCTCGGAATCTCTTATATGTTATTTAGTCCTCAGTCTCAGTACCAGTACCAGCATTTTAGATTCAAGGATTACCACAAGTGTGTATTCATTTACCACACGTGTCCTTTTACTCAAACGGACCCTACATAAATACATAAAATATAACCGCCAGCTCAGTCATTCCATCCGAGGACTGCAGTTTCGTGCTTTTCAGCGCTCATCAGCCCGGAATAGGAAGTAACTGAGTTGGAGGCGGAAAACCTCTCAAGGGAGCCAAGAGAGCCAAACAAACTGGTAGAGCTATGCCATCAATCTTTGAGTTGAACTTCACCATTGCTGCGGTCACTCGTCTGTTGTGCTAATTCTACATTAGCTACCAGTTTGTTTGGCTCTCTTTTGGCTCCCTTAAGAGGTTTTCAGCCTCCATCTGAGTTACTTCCTATTCCGGGCTTATGAGTATTTTATGTATTTCTGCCTTAGCCCTGGTTTAGGGCGGTAACTTACTGCAAAATGACCTTACATAAGTTAGCGAAGCTTCTTAAAATTTACCGTATTAACTTCTCTCAAGTAATATTCCAGTTTGCTTTCTTGACACGGTGTAACTCAAGTTAAAGTCATTACTTAGAGATAAGTTTAAGGGTTCAAAAAAATATGTGCATATGGTTACCATTGGGATCGATTCTGTTATCGCAGTCCACTTGATCCTTTGGTCGACATCTCCTGAAATATGCATCAAACAGTTCCTCCTTCCTGCAAGTGAATAAAGATGGTACGTTGTAGACACAAATAATGTACTTGGCACAATCTCGGGGGTGTGGAAATGTTCCCCAAGTGTAAGGGCACTTGAGTTCTTCCTTTTCTTCTTCTGTTTTTTTTGGACATAAAAAGAAAATGAGTATTGTCAAAAAAATAAATAAAGGATAGGATTATGAATACAATAAAAATGAGACCTGAAAGTGATTACAATTTTCAGTTAAAGACAATAAACAATAGATAACAGATCATTTTTGATACAGTCAAACTTGCTTATAACGAGCACGAAGAGACCACGATATTTCCTCCTTATAACCGAGTGCTCTTAAAAAAAGAAAAAAGAAAAAAAAAAACCGAATTCGTGAAAAATCATAAAAATGCGTGCATACTTGCTGTTTTTCTTATATTCCTCTACAATACTAAAGAATTTGTTTAATTTAGTTCAAACTGTTTTACTGTCTCCTTCTTGTGTTACTGATTTGGAGGAATACTCATAGCGTCATTTCCATGTCTGCCCACGAAAAAAGTTTGAAATTCTTCAGCACATCAGAAGTCATTGAATGTGTTGAGAATTGCTCAGCTTCAAATTCTTAACAATTGTCGTTATCATCGTTTTAATTTTTTTTTTCATCTGTATTACCTTGAATTTAGCTTCAATATCCTCGGAAATGAGAACATTGACTTCAACAAATATATAGTTTTCAAAAACTTCTCTTCTCCACAAATTAAAAAAAAAGGGGGGAGGGGCGTCATAACTTGTTCTCTTGATTTATAACTCATCACTAACTTTCGGTTAACTTCAGAATATTAATAGAATTTTTCAAGGATAAGCTGATCTGGAAAGCAATAAAAATTTTATGAATTCAAAAAATATTGCTCGCTTTAAGCGGGGTTTGGTTGTTAAAAGCGAGTTAGCCCTTCTTAGATTAACATTGTACCAACTAAATATCTCTGACTTCCTCGCTAAATCAGGGTTCGTTAAAAGCGAGTTCAACTGCCGAAGCAAGATGTTTTAAATATAGAGTTTGGCACTTTCAAATTTTAAGATTTTTGATTAATTTGTTTGCCTCACATACTGTTTTATAAGATATTATTTTCGCATTAAATACAATAAAAATAAATAGGGTAACGGCACCAGTAACAGACATGTTTAAGACATCGCTCTCAACTCAATTTTCTGAGCCTTTTCATGTATTTAAACTTTTAAAATTATTTTTCTCTCATGCAACTACATCTCATCTAACGTTTGGCTTCTTCTGCATCTTCTGAATTAGTTAATGCTATTTTTATTTGTTCAATTTCGAGAAAAGGTCCAACACCCCAGTAACAGGCACCGACAATTCAGATGATATCCAGTAACAGGTATGATGAGGAAAGGATGAGTAATGGACAGAATTCGACTTTTCTCTTCAAAATGTGCAAAAGTTCTTTATTTTTAGATCAAAAACCTAATAAATTCAAATGAACATGAAACACCGGCAAACCTCGTGGTGGCTGTTCATAATCTTCCAAAACTTGTAAATACCAATTGGCTAATAAAGTTCACTCTGATAACACTTGGTGGTTGCACCGTGTTCATGTGTCGCAGCAACAGCAGTTTTACCCGTCTAAAAGTTCTTATTATTTAAATCCAAACTTAGGACTGTCTGTTACTAGGTACTTGTCTGTTACTGGTGCCGTTACCCCGCTGTAGTTTGAACAATTCGTCAATAATAATAATTTCATTTTTCGAATGAAATTATTAATATTGACGATTTTTTTTCAAGTGTTTTGGACTAGTTTTGAAAAATTTTGGAGGAGGTTTATAAATCCTAAAAATCCACTCCTTAAATACGGCCATGCTGCTTCTGCACTACGAGCCTCTTTATATTCCGGGGAAATCTGCAATACCTGTCTTTCATTCCAAGGTTCTAGTCTATTTAGACAACAATCACTTTTGTTTTAATTTTTATTTCAAAGAAATTTATCAAAACACTTAACGTACAATAAGGTCTTTTAGAATTGTTTTGTATTGTATTACTTGTTGTGAATTTACATTTGGTAGAAAATAATAGTTTGCCTCGGTAATGTTATAACGCGGATGTAAAACGTGTTTCTTAATGTATAAAAAGCATTTTTATTGATGTATGTAGATCTGAAGAAAAAAAAGTGGAGTAACTTTTATGGTTCTTCTTCGGGGTTTCTGGTAGTTAAAATGTAAACTGGTGCCGTGATCCAGTAAAGCAGCGTTTCCCAAAGTGTGTTCCGCGGAATCCTAGGGCTCCGCCAAAGAAAGATAGGGGTTCCGCCACGATTTTTTTTTCACGTGAACAACTAATAATTAGAATCAGTGAAACTTTTTCTAACCATCGGCATTACATCACATTAATGCCGTTTAGAAAAGCATGTCCTCCAGAGGTTTCAAAATTGAATTCCTTAGTGATAGTCCTGATATCCAGATTTTTTTTAGTGCTTTTTAAAGCTTTTGGCCGCTGCTTAATTTGCCTTCTTAAAAATTCAACACTGGTCAATAATATGGATTTAGAACATGGCGCAAATGTAATTTTTTTGTGCTATTAATCCATTGTTTGAATTATATTTAAAAAAGGGCCGTTTTAAAAAATATATATGCTTTAAACAAAGTAGATCCTCTAGTGAGCAAATACATTTATTTTTCCCCGAACAGCTGTTTAGTAATTTTATGAAATAAAACCCTGTCAGAAGGGCTGTTTTCGCACCCTAAGGCATATCAAGAGCAAGCAACATTTTTGCAATTATGTTGAAGTCTGTACAGATTTGCGGCAGAAGTTGTAAACCACAGAATTGGTTCAAAAATTGTTTTGTAAATATGTGTGTTAACTTCTGAATTAAATGTAGGAGAGTGATCAGAAAATGTGAGGCAAAATTGTGAACGGGGTGAGAGGGGGCGATATTAAGAAAGAATCACACCGAAACATAGGGACGCATTAACAATGCTGACAACAACTCAGCATTGTTAATGCGTCCCTATCAAGTCACACATTGACAAATTTAAAACAAGTTGGTAATTTTTAGCACAAAGATAATATTAACAGAACTAATTGCAGACACTACAAAACATTTCAGTTTTTAAAAGAGGTTTGATGCATTTGTTGAATTTTGCGGCACACAGCTGCATTACATTGCGTCATAACAACAACCAACCGTCCGTCGCAATAATGGCCAGCGATTTTGACGTAGATTTAACAATGGGGTGGTGCATCTCCGAAACATAAATATAAATAAATATTATATTAGCAGCATATTGAATTAAGTTTTTAATCTTAATTATAGCTGTAAATGAGACTTGAGCATTTATATAAATAATACGAAAGTTTCTTTATTGAAGATATACTGGGCGACTCCTATGCAACATGCGATGCTTCCAAGATTTTTTTTTTTACTACGTTAAAACGGCTTTCGAGTATGGGGCTCACAGGAGTGAGGCCGATACTCCTGTTTTGCACAGAAAAATAAGTTAAAAATGTCCTAGAAAAAATATCGTTTTTGGTTGTTTTTAAATAATTTTACGAGAGAATGAGTTTTCTAACTTGCAATACAACCATAGAGTTTAGAAACCAAATGTAATTACATAACTTTCTGCTTTTTCCCTATAAAATGTAATAAAGGCAAACACTTTGCCCTTGGAAATTTTTGAAATGACGGGCCTGTTCAACATACCTATAAAGCGCGTAAATCCATAAAAATTCGAAAATTACACGAGCCCAATGCTTTTTTTTTAATTATTATTTCTTATATTAAATATGGAAAAAGTAAAAACGACAGCGAATTAGTACAATTTTTGTCTTTATCAAGTGACTTCCAGGTAGCAAACATTTTGTCTTGCTATGAACAATATACCGAGGTTCCTTGAAGTAAAGGTAGAGCCCTAAGGGTTCCTCGGCCCAAAAAGTTTGGGAACCACTGCGTAAAGGAACATTTCTAACCAGTGGACTAATATAAAATTTTCCAGTCGTTTCTTTTTATGAATTATACAGAGGAAAGTTGCTGCTGGAGATTCATTTAATAACAACTTTTAAAACCTTATTTAGAAAAATAAAATTATGAATTGTTGATTCAATAAAGTGTTTATTCATTGGTTGGACGAACTACCATATACACTCGATCTCAAAAAATAAGCAACAATCTAAAAAATGGTAAGAAGTAAAAATAATGTATCGAAACGCAACGAAATTTTTAAAGTTGTTTCAACAGCAATGCTATTCATTATAACGGAGGAAACCACTGCGTTTTCAACTAAGCAGTAAAACATACTCGTTCAAATTTTGTAGCTGTAACCATGACCATCGAGAATTAAGGAGGGCCTTTGCCAGTTTGATCGTCGGGCACCATTCTCTTATATAAAAGACCGGGCTCCTAGTTTCTGGCTAGGCTAACATGACCCCTCTTTTTCCCTGGCTGTAACCTTTCGTCATCAATGATAATTTTACTATTTGCTGCCTATTTTAAGAGCTAGAGTGTATTTTAATCTATTATTAAAAACAGTAAGAAGTTCGCCTTGCCTTTGATGCCTCCTGGCCTGTTACCACATCGTACGTTCTCTGCTTCCCGACATTCTTCTCTGTGTTCGTCATACAACAGGGAGCGAGGGCAGTGATGGTGATTGGGGATGAAAAAGGAGCACTCATAAAAGCGAGAGCAGTCCTGTGGATCAGGATAACGTCCGTACTTGAACGGGCAGTGAAATCGTTGATGATCTGAAAAATTGGAACGGAATTTTCAAAATGAAAATGCCAGAGTCAAAACGACTCCGGCAAGATCCATACTGCGCGAAAAAACATTCAGTATCCAGCAAATCGCTACTGTGGGCCGCACAGCGTTTTAACTTAGAACTGGCGGCAGTAAAAAGGTTAAGCACCGGACATGAAATTAAACGTGCTTTTTATTTATTTGATTTTTTAATCTTTTGAATGAGGAAATAAATTTTTCTTTTCGGCATCCCCATTTTACAACGCCACGAATGTGACGACTATTTGTTAAAAGGCACAAAATAAGCGCCATCATTTTCCTTAACACATAATGTAAATAACTGGATTAACCACAGAGAGATGGCAGCACCAGTTATCTTCTCCTTCACAATTTAGACAGGAGGCAAAACGGGAAGGAATTTTTTCTTCAGTCACCTATATCTATGGTAACTGAGAGCAATGGATCACAAGAGTTTAATATTTTTGAGCATGAGCTTACTATTTAATGAACATTAAAAAGCTTGAAAAATGTCGGTATGGACGAGTTAGCTAAAGCTCGAGTAGGAGGTGGATTTGTTATTGTTTTAAATAGTTTGTTGTACTAACTATTATTATCATTTAAAACAATTCCAAATTTCAAAAATGACAAGGCCTCACATGCTTCCCGCATAAAGTCGCCAATGGATCACAATGCAAAATGAATTGAGCTTACCGATGGTTGTTAGAGGAGACGATGTAGTTCGCCAATCAGTGGATCGGATGGTAGTCGTTGTTGTCGTGTGGTATTTAGTGCTTGGTTTCCTGCTTGTGCGCATTTCTATAAAAGAAACAAAATATAATGTACAAAACATTCAGCTACGCAGATTCATTAAAGATTAATTTTATTATGTACTTGCCATCTCTGTCCAGTCTAGATCCACAATTCACTTTCCTTTTATCTAGACATTTCCGGGCTTTTTCATGATAGAGCTCCGATTTTTCGCAGCTGAGTAAGGCTGGGACGTTGTAGACGCACAAGTAATACTTTGAGCAGTCCACGGGATGGGGAAAGGAGCCCCATATATAAGGACATTTGAAATCCAGCTCTTTGCTTACATCTAAATATGAAATTATGCATTATTTCATTAATTAGATATTAATTAGCTTAGACGGTAGAGGAAAGAAATCAAGTATCAATTTGAGTTTCTGGATGGGTTGCAATTTAATTTTTCTAAAGGTTCTACACTCTACAGGTTATTATTTTTTATTAAATTTATGAACAATGCCTGCAGGCTGTAGACTAAAAAGATTTGCTGATAAAATGGAGAATGTGCGTTAAAAAAGCTGATCAAGTATGTTACATTTGCTTATAAAAATCTTTAAAATATAAATTTACCCAAGATAAAATTATTGCATTTCTTAAATATGGTGACTGAGGCATAATCTCAGCAAGCAATTTAAACAATGCCCAAATTGAATTGAATATCAAGAAATATTATTTTGTAAGTATAACAATTCAAACTCGGTTATAAAGTTTTTTTTTGGCAATATCAGGAAACTTTGGAAGAGTTACGGTAGCGTGTTGGTGACAGGTTTTCAAAAATCTGAGCACCACGGCAGATTCCAAATGTTCCGCTAAAAAGTGAAAATTGTGCCAAATAAATAGATTAGGCCACAAAAGACCATTAAACGGTCCCTGAAAATGTAAAACAAATCCGCCAACAAATTATGAAAAGTTCATTGAATAACAAAAGTTCCATGCAAAAGTAACTAATTCTCCATTGTTTGTCACCAGCCCCCCTCAAAGTGACCACGCTGCCGCAACCCCGCCGGAAACTTGTTAGGCCAAACTTCTTTTAGTAAATAAAATATCTTCATTTCTTTGCAGTAACTCTCAATAGAAATGTACGAATTTTTTTAGTTAAAAATTAATGAGTAAAACAAAAATGTTAAATACAGTCGAGTCTCAACTTAAGCGAGGTATGCGTTCCAAGACTCCTTGCGTAAGTCGAAATTTCGCGTTGTGGAAAAATGTATGCATAAACATTTTTTAGAAACATACCAAATTTTTTAGACGTTCGTAAGCATCCCTCAAACTGCTTTAAAGCATTCCTCAACTATACATTACAGTTTCTTACATAAAGAACTCAACTTCTACTGTATTTAAAAAATAAAAAAGCTGTTTTATTCAACACAAAAAGAATGATTGATAAAATAAAACAACACGGTACGTACAGTATGTAGTAATAATAAAATGCTGCACTATAATAGTACTGTACAGTAGATACAGTAATAATATTTATGAGTTAAAAAATGAAGATGATGAAGATTTATGCTGCATGATCAGATCGTTATTTTTTATTAAATACATTTAAAAATACGGTTGCTTCACCTTTTCTTTTATAACGTTTCCATTTATGGCAACAAGCCCCTCTTCCCAATCTCTTTAATCCACAATGCAACAGCAGCTTCCATTTTCATATACTTTAATCAGACTCTTTAAAGCTTTAACATTGAAACTAAGGTCTGAACTTATACAGAAATCATTTTGTTTTGACTTTTAACTGTACGTATGGAAGATTCACTTATACTTATTGCGTTGCTACCATCAACGTTTGGTAGTTGTCCAAGCATATCGAGAATCTAAATCTTCTTTTTATTGTCAGAAACTTTATTTTTCCCCCCATCTTCATAAACTTTAAATGAAACAGCTAACTAAGCTGCCATTATATTTCATCAACTTTAATGTTTAGAATGAAAAAAAAAAGAAAAATGCTGAGCAGTTTTTTTATGCACTAACAACGTGATGCCTAGACTAGTTTGATGTGGGAACTTTCGATGGTCAGTGTGATGCTAATGGGATGCAATAACATTTACAAAAAATATATTTAGTTGTCAATAATGAAGCCGATACTTCCTTCTAAAGAAATTCGTGTTGTGGACGAGGAATTCGCTCGCGTCAGCTCTAAAATTCGTTACTCGTGGAAAATTCGCGTTATAGCCATTTCGCGTAAGTTGAATCGCGTTGTAGCGGGAGTCGACTGTAGATCTTCTAGGCAACGTTATTCAAATCTGTCGTCCGTCATAAGCCTCATCTTTCCGAGAATCACGGGGAGTTAACAGTCCAACGAGGGGACAAAAATTCGAAATTTTATGCGAAACCCATTTCACCCAGTCTTTGTACAAATTTAATTAGCCGAGATATTAATTAAATCATCAATTGCTCTTAACATTCCTACAGTCAATTCGATCGCCAAAGCGTACCACCGACGGCAAGTTGGTGAGTAAGTGGTATTGCAAGTGAAGTTTAATTTTTGACTCTCAGACACATTTTTTAATTACTACTGACTAGATCAATATTAGCAGTGTCTATTCACAAACGACCGTTTATTATTGTATTGTATTAAGCATGTAATGAAGATGTGGAGTAACGAGAAAAAACGAGCTGATGTGTGCATCACATGACTTCCTTTTACTCCAATTTAATGTCATTTCCCCATTATTGGCAATTTTAATGTGATTCAAACGTTTACTCTCTAAATATTACCAACAGTGGACAAATTGAAACCAAATTAAAAAAAAGAAAGAAGAAAAGAAATGCCAAGTTTGTCGCCAAGTTGGCGATAAAACTTTGCGAAGAAAAGACTGGCGATATATCGCCAAGTGTTCGACAAATAATAACACAACTTGAGTTTACATCGAAAATAACAATGATTTCCCCCCAAAAAGGGGCAAAAGACCCCCTTAGGAACATCCGAATGCAACCAAAAGGAAAGGTGCACAACTAGACCCTACTATGAGTCTACGTACCAAATTTCAACTTTCTAGGACATACCGTTTTTGAGTTATGCGAGATACATACATAAACGCATACACTACGTACATACGGACGTCACGAGAAAACTCGTTGTTATTAACTCGGAGGTCGTCAAAATGGATATTTCGGGTGTCTGTACGTTCCTAGGCATGTATCCACGTGTGATCGGGTCGGGGGGGAAAAAAAAAACTCACATTCATTCGGGGGATAGAAAAATGGAAATTAAGGCCGATTTTTGAGTAAAATTTTTTTCGCGAATACAATACTTCCTTTTTTGTAAAAGGAAGTAAAAAAGAAGTAAAAGTACTTGATAACCTTTGTCATCCTGATCCTGGTTATCCTTGTAGCACTGAACACGCCGCTTATCTTTGCACTGTCTTTTCTCTTCATCATACAATTGGTTGTTCCGGCACTTCTTCAAGGTGGGCCATCCATTCTTGCATTCGTAGTACAGGGCGCAGTCACTAGGATGAGCAAATCGTCCTTGATTAGTAGGACAAGTAAAGTGATCGTGCGCTGTATCTTTGTGGTGATGGCTGTTCTGAATTCCCGCTGAAAATAAAAAGGTGAAAAATAAAAGAGAAGGAACGTGGTAACAATATGAAAGTTGTCATTAGTGTGTTAAATAAACAAACCATTAACATTTTTTGTGAAAATTCAAGCTTTAGATTCTTCTGAAAAGAATACGAAAAAATAAGTTTTAGAATGTTCCGATCTGATATATTAGCTTATTTTTACCTTTCATTATAACTGATGTCTCAAGCAGTGAGGGTGGCACTAAAATATTTTTAAGATGCTTTTATCTCTTACTTATTGTTTGAATTAAATAGTATGAAATGAAGAGAGAGAGAGAGAGATAAAAAAGGCTCATTCAGCAGGAAGTAATTCTGGCCATTTCGTCCAGCCAATTTATTAAAACATTCAAGAAACAATATATATATATATATATATATATATATATATATATATATATATATATATATATATATATATAGCAATATATATATATTTCTAGAAAAAGAAATCGCACATGTAGCGTAATTTCTTGGGCAAAAAATGTTTGTTTATTATATTTTGTAAATGGTGTTAGGGGAAGGTCGGGTAGTATCAGACACCTAAGCCATTTTAATCGTAACACTTTTTGTTTTATTTGTAAAGAATTAGTTTTTACACTAAATTATGCTGCACTAAGTTACCTAACATAAATTGTAAACTTTGGTTAAAAAAACATGGAGTCGTATCTTTTAAACAAATTTTTGTCAAACTCTATTTCTGGCCAATTTTAAATTTTTGAGGGTTGCATCGGACACAACATTAAAATGTTGAAATAAAAACAAATAGTTCAGAAATAACATTTTAATGTGCAAAAAAAAAAAAAAAAATGAAACGAACAAAGTAGTTGGCTACTTAGAATAGTATACTTCTTTGTTCTTCCGTAAAGCTTTGATCCTAGCACCCAAAGTACTTTTTGGGACTAAATATCTTTCACTAGCTTCTATAATTGTCATTTTATTAAGTCCAACTTTTTCAATGGCTTCTTTCATATTTGTTTCATCCCATTTATGTCGTGATTTTTCCATTTCAACCTGTTGGACAAAGAAAAACACCTTCAGTATTTTATTTTGGTGCCAGTAACTTTGTCCGATACAACCCGAAATTGGTTTGTCCGATACAACCCGAATGTAAAGCTACAGTTGTTTAACCACCACTAGGTTATTACTTAAGCAGGACACTTTTACAGCTCATGATACTTACAATAATATACTATTAGTCTAAAGCCGCGACTCCACATCACCGGAAAAGCGAAAACGGAAACTGAAACGGAAAACGTACGATCTTCCGTTCCGTTGTATTTCCGTTCAACTCATAGACTAATAATAAGAGTAGACCGAGCTTTCTCATTCTTGTATTTTTTGATGAACATACATTCAGAATAGATTCCATTTGTTGGTACAGGAACCATTTGGGAACATAGACTTCAAGGTTCCCTTTCCTGTACCCAAACTTGTCCTGGACTTTTTTTTTTTTAGTAAACCGGTTCCTTTGAACTGTCCTCTTTGTTTCTGCTACAGGACTTGCAAAAATTTAATTTGTTGCAGTTGATTGTTGATTGCAAACGCATAGTTCATACCATTCAAATAAAGCTACTAAAAATGTTCGACTTACCACTCAAATTGAATTTGGAGCCGATGACAGGCCACAAACTCCTCTTCATTTGGACATCTTCATAATCTTTCCTTTTTTTTTTTTTTTAAATCGAAGAGGCAAGGATATTTCCTGACCTCTTCTAAAAATACTTCTAAATATATCTTCATGGATCCACTAGCCGTCGATATTTCTGAAGAAAACGTAGTTGACAATGTGAAGAGTTCCTATTGGCTGTTGCGAAGCGGATTCCGTTGCCAGAAACAGAAAAAGTTAAAAATGTTTCAACTCTCGATTCCGTCTTGTTTCTGCCGCTCGGAAAAGGAAACAACCGGAAGTGGGAAGGTTTTTCTGTTTCCGTTGTCCGTTTCCGACGACTTTCCGGTGATGTGGAGTCGCGGCTTAAAGGTATAACAATGCAAGAGTATAATTTACTCTATGTGTAAATATATGCCCCAGAAGTTCAGTTCGTGCACTGCAATTCTCTCAACAAACAAACAACTAGCTTTGCACACTAGAACGAACGGTTGATTTTAACCAATATGGCGTCTGTGGCTTTCTTCCCCAATACGGCACACTATATTGACCCAGTACGTGCTGCCCCTGGCAGCGGAATTAAGAAGCTGCCCTTGTCCGATACTACCCGCTGTCCGCTAAACCTTCCCCTACTTTTGAAGTATAATATAAAGCTGTCAAGAGCAGAACAAAATGCAAGATTTTGTGTGGAATGGCACACTATTTGTTTCTTTTTGGAATCAAGCACTAAAAATTAGGAAATCAAAGTATATATTTAAAAAATGCACAACACTATATTTAGAGGATTTTTTGCTAGAATTGAAAAATCTAAAACTGTTGTCCAAAAGTGTGTCCTGTACGGTGACAGGATAACTTCGTTTTTTAAAAGGAATAAGTTTTCAAACAACATTTTAAAAAGATGTTTTGGGGGGGGGGGTGGACTTTTGCTTACCAAATCCTACAAATAGACCTCTTTCACTGGATCTAGAAGTTTTTAGCTTGTAGCCCTAAATAATTTGTATTGTTCTGCCGTGAGAAGGTAAAGCGCAGTATATTGTTTTTGTGTTTTTTTTTGTCACCTATTGTACATCCGCTGAAAATGAAGCACGAAAAAAAAAATTGAGTTCCAACATTTCTCTGTTGTTAGCATGGAGTCTAAAAAGCATTTCTTCAAATATCTGAAAAACTGCACTGCACTTTACCTTCCCACGATAGTATTATACAAAATATGTTTAAAAAACCATTTTATCGAATTTGTCCAACACTTTTGATGGAATCACCCAATTGAGTTGAAACAAAGTTTCAATGATAAAAATGAATTTTCCGCTGAAGTAACGTAGGACAGGGAAAAAGCAAGTTTTTTGCATTTCAACAGATAAGCGGTAGAAAACATATGGAAAGTCTCATGCTGATAATGTTTTTGCTTATCGATTCAATCATTTTTAAGTATTTTCTCACATGTTCTGATTTTAAGGTGATACAGATTTAAATGGTACTCGAACCAAATTTTATTCAAAGTATTTTTTGTTTTTAAGTTTCGTTTTCTAAAAATAGTATTAAGGAAAGAAAAATCCTTTTAAAAATCAATTTTATGAATTTTAATGTGTCTTTTTTTTCTACACAACATAAGATTTTTTTTTTTTTTTTGAGCAATCACACGAATTGCTTATTAACTTCACTTGAACGTGGTGGATGTTCCTTTGATTTTTCAAATTACCGTGATGACAAGAATAACTAATTTTTGTTGTCAGTGTTGCAAATCTCCTGCGGCTTTTCCAAGGCGCAACTCAAGTAGGGTCGTTTTTAGTCGAATACCGTGGAAACGAAATTTAGATGAGTAAGTAAAAGGCTTTCATTAGCACAATCTCTTCCTGGGGAAGGAAGAGGGAGGGGTAGTCACAACAGTCCTTACATGCATACAAGCTTACTATAGTCTGTTCAATGAGAATTGGCATGTCAGGGCCAGACTTTCCAACTTTCCCATTTTCCACCCATCTTCCCTTCTGGTTGTCATGGTTACGGCACTATGAAAAATGTTTCCTACGTTGCTTCTGCAACACATAATATTTGCAGAAGCTGCGTGGAGGAAAGGTTCATAGTGCCATAACCATGACAACCAGAAGAGGAAATGTGCGGAGAGTGGGAAAATTATTTGGCTTTGACACGCCGATTATCGTTACATAGACTATGGAATTCTCAATAATGGCTTAAAATCAAGGTCCCCCCCCCTTTTTTTTTGTTGCCTGGTGAACTCAAAGCTTCTAACTATTTCAATATTTCTATTATAATATTATAGAAGAAGATTTTCAAAAATCCAAAACTGATTGTGGAAAAAGTTGAGCAGTTAAATTTTGATAAAATATAACCATAATAAATAACTGAGAATTTCCGTCCCTGTATAAAACCCTTCTATGTTTATCCCCTAACCCTCATATTTTGTTTTGAAAAATATATGCTTAATACACACTCGCAAGTAGACTTACAAATACTTGAACGATGAGTTTAAAACTACATTAAAAAATTGAAAGTACTAGACTAAAAATTAAATTTTTTGAAAATCTTCAATGTAACACATGACAAGATGCATAAACAAAATAATAACTGTCTAGAAACACATACTTAATGATTTCAATCTGGAAATTTCATTCCCAGCTTCAATTTCTAGCGCTGCTGGTGCAGAAATAAAAACCACTGTAAAAGAAATGTGGTAAATCATACAAAATGGGTCTGTAAAAGGTTATGATAAGCTACGATGAATCAGTACAAATATTTAGTTTTTTTTCCTTACTCGTAAGAAATATACGAACAAAATACAATAAGTAAAGATATATGTATAGGAGAAAAAATAACGAAGAGTATGGTGACGTTTTCAATAGCTGTTTTCAGACGATCGGTTTATAAAATCAGCAACAAAAATATACAAATTTTAAATTTTACGTCAAATCATGCCGTTTTAAAATATCTTGTGAGTGTTAACGTAAGTTAAAATCACGCTACTAGCTACTGTACATTATGACGACATGACACGTGACTTCATTGTCACGTATTGGAATACTCAATGTTCGTTTGCTTCAAAAATATAGGAAAATATATTTTCGCAACGTATGTGAAATTCTTAAGCAGACAAAATGGGTGGCGATTCTTAAAGAATAAACATTAATTGGAGCTTTATTTGGATTTTTTTTAACGGTTAAAAGAAGTCCTAAGCCACCATTTCCCCAACAGATATTGAATTATTAATACAAATAACTGTCAATTCAATGCGAACAAGATGTTACTTTTGATTTAAAGAACGCGATTACAAAGTTTCAGAAAAATACTTAAGAATGACGTGATAGTACTTCTTTTTTTGCGGGCACTGCGATTTATCAACAACGCATGTTACAAAATACCCTATTTGTAATTCCCGGAAAAAAAAAATCAATTGTAAAAAAAAGTGTAACTTCAACATTGTGATTTCTCAGCGTTCATTTTCGAAAAGGTTTCTGTATTTTATTTTTTTCGTTTTAAAATGATTAGCTGGAAATATACGTAAAACTGAACAATAAAAAAAGTGTAAACAAAATGAAGATTAAAATTGGATGCGCAAAAAAAAAGTAAAATAAATAAATAAATAAAGATAAAATAGAGAAAATAAAAGATAAAATTAAATAAATAAAAATGAAGTAAAATAAAATAAATAAATAAATGAATAAAATAAATAAATAAGTAAAATAAAATAAATAAATAAGTAAAATAAAATAAAATAAATAAATAAACAAATAATGCAAAAGCTATTTAGATATAATGCTTTTTACGGGTTAAATCACAATATCGTCGCCTCAGAGCAACAGTAAGATATTTAATCCCAGAAATAATATTAAGATATCTTACTGTTGCTCTGAGATGATGAAATGTTGAAACTCGAAAAAATATTTATGATGCGATGACTAATTTCTTCTGAGAAATAATTAAATTAATATTTTTTTCAAAAAAAAAAAATGCTTTAAATACTTACAATTCTGAGAAAGAGCGTAACCATTTAATCAATCCATTAATTGCGGTTTGAGAATTCAATGTTAAGTTTTTACCTAAGAAATTCTTTCTGTTTTTGCCTACAACTTTTTTCTATTTCTTAGAAAAAAAATAACGTGTTAGCCCCCGCGCTCCCGGATAAGATTAAAAAATTTATGAAAGTTTAGTTCAATATTTGGATTTTTTTTTAATACAAAAAAAAATTTGCAAAAAAAAAAAAGGAATTATATTTTTCTTAGAAAATAAGGTTATAAATAAAGACTAGGTAAATTTTGAATTCGTAACGCATGTTTTAAAATGTTAATTAATAATTCTAACGTAAAAATAAAAAATTTAGGTGATGTATAATGGAAGATGAATGTATTCATCACCATGGCCACAGTTTTACTCTTTGAAAACACACTAAACACTTACGAAACGGTAAAATGAAGAGGACAATCATGACAACGGCAGTGAACGGGCCTCCAGATGATAAAGGATTTATATCGTGATGAACAAACCTTTTATAAGAGAATATTCTTTTTAGAAAAAAAAAATGATAAGGTGTTACAGACCATCTTATCAAACTCTTACCGAGCGCTTCTTTCGAAAAAAAATCAAGTGGTAAGCTGGCAAGTAAATTTAATTGAACAGAATAAATGAGATAACGTGGAATCAAAATACAAGAACATTCTATAATATCTACGAGGAACATTTGAAATGAAATATTTATCGGTTAACACAAAATTACATTTTTGCTTGATTTGGGTGGAGGATGAATAAAAAAGAGAAGCATCAAACCGTTTTAGTTGTGCTTACATATAGGTACATTTCTGACAGTTGCATCTGAAAATGTGCGAGAAGTTGTAATTATCGCTAGAGCTGTAATTTTGTCTCGGAAATAGGACACCGAAAATCGCGGGTGCATGAATGCTACGATATCAGTAATGAAAGTCATAATCTTATATTATTAAAAACTGAGCGTATGTACCTATGTATGTAACTATGTATTTTTCTCCAAGGTACTTCTCCCGAGCGACAGTGAATTGACAATCGAATCAGGTATCGGTGGATTCGTAATCTTCCTGCCGTTATGTTTGGATATTTAACATAATCCTCAGTTAATAATTAGCGGAGATATCAATTAAAAACTATTAATTATGAAGCTTAGATTTCGACACAAAATCTCTATTTTTCAAAGGCCTTCCTCCATTCAAATTATTATTCAGTGCTTCATCTCAAATTTTCATAATAATGCTTTTATTAAAATTTGTAGCGTGAAGATAATCATTAAATGAAAGATCTGTTGCCATTTTTTTCTCAAATATGAACAAATAAAATTCTGGCTTTTGTTTTAAAGCCTTTTCCTGTAATTGAGGGATTTTTAATGTTTACTTTTTGGTTATTTTTCCGTGATCTGCCGCAAAATTTCACTGATTTTTTTTTTTGGTTCAAACCTGATAGTTAAACACGTGTCACTTGACGTAACTTTTATTTTTGAGGTAGACCGTGCAAAGCCGGGTGACGCAGCTAGTATTCATTATAAAACTTGATGGTGGCTTAGAGATGAAAACGGTTGGAAAAAAACTTGAAAATTTCGGAAAAAACGTTTTTTTTTTTCCAAAGAAGTTTATTTCCACTCCGGAAAAATTAAAAAAATCATTTTTCAACTTTTCAGGAAGTTTTAGTTGAAATTTTCAGCAAAAAGTGATTAGAAATTTCTCATACTTAAATTTTGATGCAATTTTCTCCCCCCACCTCCTTATATGTTAAAATACTGTCTAACTTTGATAATGCAAGTTGTTGTATGATAATATAATTTGCTTATAGATAAAGAAACATTTAATACTTTTTGCAAAAAATAAAAAAATAAATTAAACCAATATCCTTAGTGAAGAATTTATTTTCCTTCTTTATAAAGCTTCATAACTTTAATCACAGAACTATGTTTCTCCTAACTGTGCGAACCAAATGTACAGGATGCGGGGAAAAAAAAGGCAAGCAATTTTCATTGTAACTTTATTAAAAATAAATAAATAAACAAAACACAAAAAATAATAATATGAGAAAACCTTTAGCAATCAATAAATTAATTGGTTTCAAGCTGGCCGCCTTTTGAAGTAAAGCAGAGGTGCAACAACTTATTGAAATTTTCATTCAAGGACCGCAAGTCCTTTAATCAATCCTATTCCGTGTAAAGCAATTGGTTTAGAAAGTCCAAACTCATGTATAGTTTAGGGTAGACTTTTGACTCTAAAACAGGCCACACTGTAATAAATGGGATTGAGGTCTAGCGAGTAGAGCGTGCACTCTAAGATGAAACATTTCTCATGTCAAAACCAATGCACCTTGCACTACTTTGTCTTTTTGGCCGTATGAACTAGTGTGGAGTCAAATTGAAATGTCCTTTTACATTGCTATGATGAAGTACTCTTAGGTCCACAGAAGTACAACAGCTTCTAAAATCTCCTTCCGGTACACTTTTTGATTCATTTTAGACCCTCATCCACAAAAAAACAGAGATTTTTTGTCACTTGCAGGGCCGATACTAGCAGGTGTGCAGCGCGTGCACCTCACACGGGCGGTCAAGGTAGGGAGCGACCGTAGGCCCCGTATATTTCTATTAATCAAGCAAAATTTCTCAAGAATTTCTCACAACAAACATTTTTGAGTGAAAATTTTTTCGCTAATACAATACTTCCTTTAAAAAGGAAGTATTGTATTCGCGAAAAAATTTTCACTCAAGAATCGACCTTAATTTTCATTTTACTCACCCCCGAATGAATGATGATTTTTTTTTCCAACTCGACCACACGTGGATAAGTGCCTAAGAACGTATAGACCCTCGAAATAACCATTTCGACGATTCCCGAGTTAATTACAACGAGGTTTCTCGTGACGTCTGTATGTACGTATATGTGCGTGTGTACGGATGTGCGTATGTGCGTATGTATGTCGCAGAACTCAAGAACAGTATGTCCTAGAAATTTGAAATTCGGTACGTAGACTTCTAGTGGGGTCTGGTTGTGCACTTCCTCTTTTGGTTGCATTCGGGTGTTTCTAAAGGGGTATTTCCCCCCTTTTTGGGAGGAAATCATTGTTAATTTCGATGTAAACTCAAGTGGTGTTATATTATGGCGGACACTTGGCGATATATATCGCCAGTATTTTGGTCGCCAAGTTTTGTTGCCAAATTGGCGACAAATTTGGCGATCTTTTTAAATTTATGTTTTTTTTAAATATGGTTTTAATTTGGCTACTGTTGGTGATATTTAGAGAGTAAACTATTGAATCACATTAAAAATGCCAATAATGGGGAAATGACATCAAATTGGTGTAAAAGGAAGTCATGTGATGCACACATCAGTTCGTTTGTAAAAGGAAGTAAAAAAGTTGTAGAAACTATAAGACTCCTGCAATCAAAAGTATTTAAGCCTGATCGAAGCAATAAGGCATATATATTTGCCCTTTGCTCTCTAAATGCATTATAGGAGGCTAATTTTGTTTGATTTTTAAAGAAAGATGAGAAGAAGTTTTGCAAAAATTCACTTCAAGCGCGGTTAAAATTGATTTTCACACATGTGCCTAAGAACGTATAGACACGTGAAATATCCATTTTGACGATTCCCGAGTTAGTTACATCGAGTTTTCTCGTGACGTCTGTATGTACGTATATATGTATGTGCGGGTGTGCGTATGTGTGTATGTATCTCGCATAACTCAAAAACGGTATGTCCTAGAAAGTTGAAATTTGGTACGTAGACTCCTAGTGGGGTCTAGTTGTGCACCTCCCCTTTTGATTGCATTCAGGTGTTTCTAAAGGGGTCTTTTGCCTCTTTTTGGAGGGAAATCATTGTTAATTTCGATGTAAACTCAAGTAGTGTTATAGTTTGGCGGACACTTGGCAATAAATCGCCAGTCTTTTGGTCGCCCAGTTTTGTCGCCAACTTGGCGACAAATTTGGCGATTTTTTAAAAAAAAATCTGTTTCAATTTGACCACTATTGATGATATTTAGAGAGCAAACTATTGAATCACATTAAAAATTGCCAGTAATAGAGAAATGACATTAAATTGGGGTAAAAGGAAGCCATGTGATGCACACATCAGCTCGTTTTTTTTAAAATTACGTTGGAAAAGTGGAATCGACTGATGCGCTGAACGTCTTAGGATTGGAAGCGTGTTGTCGTAGCACGACATACAATATGATTTTTAACAAATAAAGAAATATAAAGGAAACTAGGGAGATTTGACCCTTAGGGAGACAACCCACGAGGAACTTTTTCCATGAAAAGGATATTTAGGGAAAATTTAATCATATTATTGGTTGACCAGTCACACAAAAGTATTTTTGCAGGGATAAGCCATTTCAGAATTATCAGATCTTTTCAAGAAATTCAGTGTTAAAGGATACTGCACCTAAAAAGTAAATTTTTAAGATTTTGGAATTTTTTAGATTCTGTCCCCCAGTTTTGAGGGAAATGAATTTTAAAAGTATACATGTTTTAGTCACTCTTTTTTAGGTACCTAATTGATATACAGTAGTTTTATGTAACTTTAATCTAAGTTGCTAAAAATTTAAGGTAAACAAAAGAAAGAGAACTATGGAGACTTGACCCAAAGAATAATATTATCTTATTGCCTGTAATTTCGCCCTCAATCTTTTGGGTTACTCTCCCGTCGTTAAAATTTCTCTCCTATGAGATTAGAGCCAGGGCTTCGCAACCGGTGTGCCGCGGCACACTGGTGCGCCGTGACAAGGAACCCGGTGTGCCGCGGTATTTTCGTAGTTGTATAAAAAGAAAGAGACTTGATGTATTTTATTTTAACCTTACGACCGAATAGCGTTTGTATCGTTCTGTAACTTCTCAATTCACCCTGTCGGTCATGTGCAATAAGACATACCCAAGAATCAAAGAGGCGGGATTTTCTGCCCCACCTCTTTTAAACTTTTCACGATCCTATTATTTTCAGTTTGCGAAAACGGATTCTAATTTCCACGAAATGCACTAATTATGCAGAATTTTTTTCTAAATTTTTCACAAACGGGAATATCGCCGCCTCCTCCAGACAGAGATCGTGCCCTCCCCGCCCAGAATTTTAGCCCAAGCTTTAACTTTTGTTTTCCTCTTTTCCAGTTCCGATACTAATTTCATTTTATCGTAGTTTCTCAAAGTTCGATTCTGAGACTTAACAAACTGGAAATTAAAACCTTAAACTGTTAACTCCATCGTGAAGCTCTCATGGCAAAGAACTTACCAGATGAGCTGAAGTCGTGAAAATCGTGAATTTCATAAGATCGAGGCCGCTTAATTCTCGCCTTTTCGCCGTATACTTTGTGAAGAATTCGGGCAGATCACCACTCCCTACTTCTTCATACAGAGATTCGCTAGCTTTCATGTGGTAAGGTACTATCAAGAATTTTCGAATTGAGGGATGAGGTACCCCATTTTTTGATTTTAAAAAACGAAATGCAGTACAGCAGTTTGTTGCAAGACAACTATTGGCTGACAAAACTAACGTACATGGCTGACATTTTTTAACACCTTAACGAATTGAATCGGAAAATGTAAAGACAAGGAGAGAATTTGGGTTACATGTATGAACGAGCTAAACGGGTTCAAATCAAAAATTCAGCTGTGGAGAGAAGAAGTAGATCGTGGCTCATTGGACATGTTCAAACAGACCGTCAACGTGGTATGTGAAGGAAATTGCATGGCAGAAAAGCTACTGAATGTGGTAGCGGATCATTTAGTCATACTTCAGAACAAGTTTAAGCACTATTTCAAGAATACTGACATAGAACGGTATGACTGGATTCGCGATCCATTCTCTTTATCTGCCGATGCACCAGTTAAAAGACTTTTCTTTGAAGCCGCGAGAAGAATTTATGGACCTTAAGAGCGACCGTACTCAATGTTGAGCGAAGTGCCGCTCTGAACGAATTTTGGTTGCTGGTTATAAATGAGTATGTCACCATCTCTTTTCTCGCTATTGATGTGCTGCTACCATTTTCAACTACATATCTTTGCGAACTCAGCTTCTCAGCCCTCACACTTATAAAAAAACAGCAAGAAATCATCTCTAAGCCTGGAACCAGAACTTCATGTAGCTCTTTCCAGGATAGAGCCGAACATCAAACGTCTTTGCTCCTCAAGGTAGGCTGAAGTGTCTTATTAGTGTCAAACGGAAGTTGTAGGTGCTTGCTTCGTTTTTGAAACATTATTTGATAAATCGTTTAATTGCAGTGTGCACACTTTAAGGACATGCTTGATGGAAATGCTTTGAAACATATGAAGCATAATTTTCTTTAAAGTCTGATATAGGTAGTTTTGTTGTTCATTATCAACCTCAATACATTTGAAGTATTTCTACTTTCTGAATAAATTAAAATACACTACGTTAGTTATAATTGTTTTATTTATATTAAAAAAGCCCCCCCCCCCGTCTTTCTACCAGTGAATGATAAAAACATTTTTATATTACCATTACGAAGTTAGGTTCAGTGTGCCCCGTTGATCTAGAAATTTCTTAAGTGTGCCGCAAAGTAAAAAAGGTTGAGAAGCACTGGTCTACAGCATCTGAGCTGTTATTCTAAATATGCTTTTAATTAGCAAAATGTAACAGTGCGATTAATAAGCACTATCAATAAGTGATGTTTATCATGACTTGAAGACTAATCGGAGCAAAGTACAGCACAGCGGCAACCCTAGAAATGGAAAAAATTCCGCTTTCGTCGGGATGTTTACGTTTTTGTAAGGAAAAAAATACATTTTGAAGCATTACGGAAATATTCTGTTAAAATCAGTCAGAAAACTACCTGAATTTTCAGGTTTTTTTTAAACAGTGTATCGGCGATTTAATAAGTGGTACTTTAATGCATCTAGGATACGCGATAATCACAGGGAGAGGGGGGGGGAGTTGTTCACAAAAATTATGAATTTATCTCGAATCGCACTCAATGGAGGCAAGTGTTGCAGATTTACGAACGATCCCTTACTATTCGTTGCCTTTCGGGGAATAATTGAAATTCGGCTCTCGCCGACATCTTTATAAGTCTTTATAATGTTTTACTTTAGTTCTTTTATAAGTTGCCATATCTACTTGATTACGAAAATTTGAATGTTATAAACTGCTACCTTTCGCGCATGAGCAGTACGAAATGAATTACTTTGAATATTCATGTTTTATCAAATTTTCAGTATTTAAATCTCGTGTATGCTGTTAAGTTTCTGAAAAGTGATCAGGTTCGACGGAAAATTCGGCGTGTTATTAGACAAAATCTAGCGAATGAAATTGCAATTTTTGAAAAATATCCATCAATAGAATAAAAAAAAATATTTCTTCAATTTGTTACTGGTCACCTAAATCAGGGCTTCGCAACCGGTGTGCCGCGGCACACTGGTGCGCCGCGACAAGGAACCCGATGTGCCGCTGTATTTTCGTAGTTATATGAAAAGAAAGAGCCTTGAGGTATTTTATTTTAAAGTTACGACCAAATAGCGTTTGTATCGTTCTGTAACTTCTCAATGCACCCTGTCGATCATGTGCAATAAGACATACCCAACAAGGGGAGAGGCGGGATTTGCAGCCGCGCCTCTTTTAAACTTCTTGTGATCCTATTATTTTCAGTTTTTTAAAAACGGATTTTAATTTCCAGGAAATCAACTAATTATACAGAATTTTTTCTTAATCTTTTGCAAACGGGAGTATTGTCCCCTCTCTCAGGAATTTCAGCCTCAGCTTTAGCTTTTGTTTTCCTCTTTTCCAGTTCCGAAACTAATTTCCTCTTATCGTAGTTTCTCAAAGTTCGATCCTGAGACTTAGTAAAATAGAAATTAAAACCATACACTGTTTCCTCCAGCGTGAAGTTCTCATGGCAGAACTTACCAGATGAGCTGAAGTCAGCTTTGGCTGAAGTCGTGAATTTCATAAAATCAAGGCCACGTAATTCTCGCCTGTTCTCCGTACTTTGTGAAGAAATGGGGGCAGATTACCATTCTCTACTTCTTCATACAGATATTCGTTGGCTTACATGTGGTGAGGTATTATCAAGAATTTTCGAATTGAGGGACGAGGTACGTTTTGATTTCAAAAAACGAAATGTAGTACGTCAGTTTGTTGCAAGACAAATATTGGCTGGCAAAACTAGCGTACATGGCTGACATTTTTGAAAATCTTAACGAATTGAATCGGAAAATGCAAGGACAAGGAGAGAATTTGGGTTGCATGTACAGACAAGCCAAACGGATTCAAATAAAAAAATCAGCTGTGGAGAGAAGAAGTAGTTCGTGGCTCATTGGACATGTTTTTAAACGGACCGCAACATGGTATGTGAAGAAAATGGCATGGAAGAAAAGCTGCTGAATGTGGTGGCAGAACATTTAGTCATACTTCAGGAGAAATTACAGCACTATTTAAAAGAATAGTAACAGGGAACAGTATGACTGGATTCGCGATCCATTCTCTTCATCTACGGATGTATCAGTTAAAGACCTTTCTTTGAAGGAGCGAGAATAATTTATGAACCTCAAGAGCGACCGTACTCTAAAACTTAAGCTGAGCGAAGTGCCTTTGGACGAATTTTGGTTGCTGGTTAAAAATGAGTATCCCACTATCTCTTGTCTTGCTATTGATGTGCTGCTACCATTTTCAACTACATATCTTTGCGAACTCAGTCTCTCAGCCCTCGCACTTATAAAAAACAGTAAGAGATCATCTCTAAAGAGCCTGGATCAAGAACTTCGTGTAGCTCTTTCCAGCATAGAGAGCGAACATCAAACGTCTTTGCAAAAGTTAGGAGCTTGGTTTTAATTTCTTGCTTGCTTCTTTCTTGAAACATTATTTGATAAATCGTTCAATTTTTGCACTTTTATGACATGTTTGACAGAAATGCTTTGAAACATATGAAGCATAATTTTCTTTAAATAGCTATAGTTTTGTTGTTCATTATCAACCTCAATACATTCGAAATATTTCTGCTTTCTAAATAAGTTTAAATACACTACGTTTGTTATAATTGTTTCATTCATATGAAAAAGGTGTCCCCCCCTCGTCTTTTTACCAGTGAATGATAAAAACATTTCTATATTACCGTTGCGAAATTAACTTCAGTGTGCCCCGTTGATCTAGAAATTTCTTAAGTGTGCCGCAAAGTAAAAAAGGTTGAGAAGCACTGTTCTAGAGATCGTTACGCATTTTGGGGTAAGAAAGTTCTAATGCGTTTGTACTGGCTATATTAATGTTTTTGTTTCTAAGCTTCTTGATTACCAATTGCAAGTAGTGTTGCAAATGAAGGAATAAACCGGGTTTTTTTGGGAAGGAAATTTTGAAAATTCCCGGGAATTTTTCGGTAATTTAAAGAAGGAAAACTTTATATACATATTTAAATATTTTATCTACACGATTTAAAATTATATTGCTTTTTATACAGGGTGTCACAAAACTGCACAAACTCTGCGCAGCTAGATTCCTCGTTGGGAGTAGATAAAAACTGCCCAAAGAAGCGTTTTACGAGCATTATAACTACCTTTAACCGACGAATTTTCTAAATGTTTAATTGATTTATTTGAATGTTTATTATTATTTTTATGAGCACTATACCAATTTGTAATTAAACATTTAAATGATTTATTTGTATATTTAGTTCTCTTTAAAAACTTATTACATTAATACAAACAGCATTACGTAGTTATTTTTGGACATCAACCAACAGTTTAAATTTCTTTCAAAAAGAAAAAAAAAAAACTTGTTCAACAAGTATATTTTTAGTTTTGATTCGATTTCATTTTAAATAATTTTTTCCATAGTGAGAGCAGGGAAGATTTGAATGTTTATTATTTGCGTATGTTTATTGTTATATATTACACACACACACACACACACACACACACACCACCGCCCAGGAGGGAGGGACATGCTCGCCAGGGTTGAGGCTCCCCCCTAAGAGCATGGGCGCATCCCTTAAATATCGCGAAGACCTCCCAATGAGCAACAGCCCGCCAAAAAATGAAAAAAAAAAAAAAAAAACCCTCAGTGCTCGCAGAGGTTTGATTTATTTGAATGTTTATTAT
The DNA here is from genome assembly GCF_026930045.1 of Uloborus diversus. NCBI lineage: Eukaryota > Metazoa > Arthropoda > Arachnida > Araneae > Uloboridae > Uloborus > Uloborus diversus. The sequence goes on along the minus strand of NC_072737.1, from coordinate 91,102,714 downwards.
TATTTTTATGAACACTATACCAATTTGTAATTAAACATTTAAATGATTTATTTGTATATTTAGTTCTCTTTAAAAAACTTATCACATTAATACAAACAGCATTACGTAGTTATTTTTGGACATCAACCAACAGTTTAATTTCTTTCAAAAAGAAAAAAAAACTTGTTCAACAAGTATATTTTTAGTTTTGATTCGATTTCATTTTAAATAATTTTTTCCATAGTGAGAGCAGGGAAGATTTTTTAGCAATGATACCATCTGAAAAATTTTACATAATCGGGTTTTAATCCTAGAATGAATGTGGGGAAACATGAAATTTGTTTACTTCCGAAATTTCCGATGTTCCCCAAACTTCCTTTTTTATTCTACAAAATACCCGAAATTAATCCCGTAACTCAATAACTGTTTTTTTTTTTTTTTTGCATCTCCAAGTAAAGATAAACAATTGCTGTAAAAGTTGTTTCCGTGCAAGCGCAGTGTCAATGCAGGGAAACTAGCACCTCTTCACTGTATTATGGGTGGGTTGGTTTTGGTCTAAAACAGAGTTTCCCAAACTTCAGACCTCCTCGGAGCCCCTACGAAAGAATTACAAACTTCGCGCCCCCCCCCCCCCCCCGCTCATTGCGAGCGAAAAAAAAAAAAAAAATTGTCACAGTTAGATCTATTTTTTTTCTAATATATTTTTACACTTTTTTCCTTTAAATTTATTTATTCATTGTTCTGTATGTTTTTCAGAGCTCTTGTTTGTTTTTCATTTCTTACGTTTCTTTCTCTCTTTTTTTTTGAGTTATGGAAGTAAATTTTTTTTTTTTTTTTTTTGAAATTTAAGAAGGGATAAAAACGTTATCGCCAAATTTCTACAAGTTTTCTAATAAAAATGAACTTTTGAAGATAGTGAACAAAACACTGTTAGCCTAGTTTAAGTGTGGTATATTCAGTAAATTTCCGCCCAATAGCCTGGGCTAAAGCAGAAATACATCGCCAGCTCAGTCATTTCCAGCCGAGGACTGCAGTTTCGTGCTTATTAGCACTCATCAGCCCGGCATAGGAAAGTGACTAAGCTGGAGATGGAAAAACCTCTTAATTTACTGAACATACCATGCCTTGCCTTCAATCCTCGAGGTGAACCGAACCATTGCTTCTGTCACTCGTCTGGTCTGCGTTAATTCTATATTAGCTATAGTCAGGGGGGCTACGGGGGAAGAATCTGCATTTTGTGATAAAATTTTGAAACTTGGCATGTTTGTAGACATTGTATATATAAATATTTTAGGAAGGGGAGGCATTCCGAAATCCCCCCCACCCCCAAAGCCCTCCTGGCGGCCATTTTTGGTCGAAAACCAAAAATAGTGATTTTTTTAAAAACAAATTGTTATAATTTTTTTAATTATTGCTTGTATCACTCCATAGATGTTAATTATATTTTTTACCGTTTAAAGCTCCATTAAACTTCTGATTTCCGAAATAATTTCACAAAAAGTGGTTATTTAAAAAAAAAATCGATATTTTTAATTTGTAAATTCTCTGACGTGAATTTTCTCCCCTCATTACATAATTACTGGTTTCTAAATTTAATTAGGGTTATATCAAACTAGGGTTCCAGTTATCCGAACTCTAATTGCCCGAACTGTCCAATTATCCGGTCATGATGCACCTCGTTTTTATGACCGAGCTGTCATAATCGAAACTATTCCAAAGGGTATAAGAGAAAAAAGATTTGAAGGAAAACAGGTGAAATTAATGTCAAGACAACATAATTTTAATAGAAAGAAATGTCTTCTTATTTCTATCATTACTATTGTTGCTGTTGTTAATTCTCCGTTACCCGATTGATCACTAGTAAGCTTTTACTCATTTTATGGGAAAAAAAGACATACCTAAAGTGTAACAGGATCCAACGTTGTTTAGCACAAATAAACAGATTTCAGAATACACGTGTTTCGAGGTTTCAAGGAACCCCTTTTTCAATTCAAAGGTGTTCTGTGTTTTTTTTCCCATTTTATTGCTATACTAAACGATGTACATATATTTTTTAGTAAGTATGCTCGATTGTTACCATTTTTCATGAAAAATCTTCTTCTTTAACCCACAAACCTTCCAGACGTACACAAAGCCTTCGAAGAAGGAAGGTTTGTTGTAAAAAAGACAATAAACTTGTTTTCTGTAATTGGATTGTACCATGCTAACATGCAAAAGCAAAACAATGCGGTGGTGAAAGGAGACGGGGGTATAATTGGTTTATTACAGATCCAACTGCGTTAAGAAGATGGATGTTGGTTGGTCTTGAAGTTATCGATTTTTTACCCAATTTGAAAAAGTTACTTTGGCTCATTTAAAGAAACGCTGTATATACGCAATGAAGAAATGTTAAGTTTCCAAAGTCTGTTTTCAAGAAAGGTCTTGAAGAGTCAGGCCTTGAAGAGCAAACGCTGAACATAGAAATCCATTTTTTGAAACATCGAAAGAATTGTTCTCATTAGAGAGGAATATAGCAGTAGACGAAGAATATGTGGAGCAACTCATGAAGATTGGGCAAGTTGGGGAAAAAAAGTTACAACAAATTCATAGAGAAAGGAATTGTGACTCAAAAGTCACTTCATATTCACGGGTAGAAAAGGAAACTTTTTAGTCTTTCATTTTTACAGAAAAACCAGTAAGTCTGTTTAGTGAAAAGATTAAAATTCGATGGAGATTCAATTTCAGAGCTTTTCATTATTTGCGATATCGTACATTTAAACCTGGATGAATTTCTCCTTTATGAAAATCAACCTCACCCTCCATCGATTTCAATAAATGGAGCTCTTTCAACGTGAAATAAGTCTAGTTATTAACATTCCTGCTCAATGAATTAAGTAATAGTATTCCTACTGATGAAGACTACTCGAGAGAAGATGAAAACGTTTTGAGAAAGGATGCTGAAGATGAAAATTATGAATCCTAATTTTAGAATAAGTGCAGAGATACATTGTGATGCTATTGTCTATGATGGTTCTTTCATCGTTCACATAAAACGAAATAGGACCGAAATTTTTTTGTTTTAGTATCTGAAGTCTATTTAGGATACAGATGCAAGACATATAAGAGGAATAGGAGAAATCAGTGGCGGCTCGTGGAAGGGGCCAGAGGGGGCCGGGCTCCCTCACTTTTTTCAGAAGACAATTATTTATAATTTTTATTTATTTTCCTTTTTTTTGTGCATTCGTGCTTGAAATTAAAAAAAAAAAGATTGTATCGTATTATCCTGCATATAATCCGCAGATTATCTGTTAAAAAGTGTAAAATTAATGAGGTGCGGATTATACGTTGTCGCGCGTGTGTGTGTGTTTTTCTCCTCAACACCAATGCATTGAACTTCAATATTTACAGCAGGATTCGCAGAGACCGTTACCCTACCTGTATGCTGTTTATTTTACACAGTTTGAATGTTCTTAAGCGATTCAGGCTATGTAAAATAAACAACAGTAAAGGAAGAAGCCTTCATTTGCATAAGATTAGACCGTTTGCTCCTTTCTTGACTCTTTGTCTTCAAGTAATTAGCTTACTATAACGACAATTTAGAGAAGTAATCATTATTTTTTAGACTATTTTCATATTAGTTTTGAATATACCTTAAAAGTTATTACTTCTTCATGTTTTTAATTTAGTTGCGAAAATTAATTTTATTAATTTAACAAAAAAAAAATTTAATATTAAAAAAATATATATTTTTCAATTTTTTTTTTCAAAAACCAAAGGGGGGGGGGGGGGCGAGGCGAGTGCACCCGTGATCTGGCCCTCTCACCTTTTCAAGGCACGAGCCGCCACTGGGAGAAATATATCATTTTGGAGAAAATGGTTTGCTTCCAGAGAACTGGATCAGTTTCCTCCGGAATGCAGATAAGAAGACTGAATTGTTTTCCATGATTGCACTGCCAATAGCATCTTGATTTGCTCTTAAAGATTCGACGGAGATTTTCATTTCATATGACACCTCTAGCTCCATCAAATCACGAGGAAGCTGATTGTAGGATCTTCGGACATGTTTTGGATGCTGAAGAAAGAGGATACAGAAGCATATGAGTAAGAACTGTTGGCGCCCGCTGTCATTTTAGGCATATCATACTTCCATGAGTTGTACAAAAAGGGGAGAAAGAAGATAGGGCTTACATTTGTAGCTGGAAAACACTTTCGACTAATACTAGTCCAAGATTTTGCTCACAAATTCGGTCAACAAAAAGCAGTTGCTTAAAGAGGATTCTACTCATTCTCAGGATGTGACACGACCTCTTTGTTGCAAGTCGGGGAAAATTGACGATGTGAAAAAGATGGAAAGACTATCCTGATTGGTGCATTTTTATACTTATCCTAACCTCAAAAAAAAAAAAAAGTATACCTGATTAAAAATTTTAAATATCTTATCGAACCTTTGCTACTCGTCTTCATGTAACTTCCGTCTGTAAATGAAGCTAGCAAACGTTTTTCCACCAGCAAACAAAGATCAATGATTAACTTATCACCCACAGCTGAAGCCCTTTGGCAACTTATTTAGTGATTATCAAGGTAGATATCAATGGAACAGTATGCCTAAAAATTTAGCCTGAACTTAAATTCATGATTTTGGGGCTTACAGTAATTGATGAGAAGCACGTTCTTGTTTGTTGAGCAATCACGATTGCTTATTGTTCTCATTTGACCGTTTTTGGTGTCCGTGCCTTTTTCAACTTGGACCAGAAGCCTTTGCAACACCACCGCCCACCGTCCTCTGCTGGCGGCGCGGGGAGGCGCGGCTGCTCCGGTTTTGAGCTATCCGCTTCTCCTGGTTGGAGGCGTCCATGTCCTACACACACGCACGTTCACACACACATACATACACACACATACATACACAAACACACACATACACACACACATACACACACATAACTTCACACACATACACTCACACACACCTACGTGCATACACAGAGGTCTACGCACACACACAACTATGCACAAGTAACCAACCAGGAGGAGAGGCAGACTTGGGGGGGGGGGGGGGACAGGAGCCGTTTCTAGAAATAATAACTCCAATGAGTAGGGTCCTGTCTCAGTTCGTGATTGCGAAAAACATAATTTGAATTCAAAATTTCAGAATTCAAATTAATTTTCTTTCTTTTAAGTGTACTTTTTTGAGTTTGCCCGCAGTTTCAAGTGCTTAAAGCGAATTTATGTCATGCAAGTGTAAAAAACAACTGCTCTCAAATAACTTGCGGGTGCTTCAAAAATGAACTTATCTGCACATCGATCAGTAAATACAGCAAAGGAAAATGCTATATATCTGTGTAAACTACTTGTAAATTCAAACGTTTTAAAATTATGTTTTGTACAATCATTGTACATATCACTTACTCAGATTTGTTGTAGTTTTAGTCGTAGTTTTTGCAATAGTGAGTTATATTTCAAAAAATAACAATTTTATTAATAATAATAATATTTTTATCTTTACTAACATAGCACTAAACTTCTTATTACAGTAATCAATAATTTACTTCTCTTACATCGTTTAAAACATAGAACAAACGCTTCAAATCGTCTGAGAAAAAACTTAAAATTTGTTTTTAAAGCGCCTAATAAAAAATTTTGGTGTTCTATGAACAAAATATCCGTGCACCCCCCCCCCCTCGTTCTCATTTCGCTAGTGCAAATATAACTGATAAAACTGCAGAATGTGTGTCAAACTTTCAAAACATTGCGAAAAAGGTGTTTGAAGTTTTCTTTTTTGTTTTGCCGAAAATGAAAACTGATCTCGTTTTAACTAATCAAGATATTGTATACATTCTTAAGTAACAATTGAAATGTTTGTTTCAAGTTTTGAAAAAAAAAATACTAGCTTTGTTTATGATTTTTTATTTCTAGTTTTATTCTTAGTTTTGTAATCAGTTTTTGACGGTAAATTTTAAAACACATGTTCGGATTTTCTAATGTTTCGGATTTTTGGGGTTCGGATTATTGGGTTCTACTATAAATGAATTGATTTTCTTTAACATAGTGCTTTAAAATACATTTAAAAAAAACATTTCTCAAACAACTCCTCCAGAAATGTTCAAGACTTAAGTTAGTTAAAGTTTTGGTTAAAAAATCAAAGTTTTTGAAATTATTATGAAAATTAGGAGGTTAAGAGATATTTTAATGGTTTTTTACGCTTTAGTAAGCATAATAGAACTCACAAAAAAAGAAACAGTGGGTGTTTTTCAAAAAATAAAAAATAAAAGTTGTTTTGGATTTTTGACCAAAAATGGCCGCCGGAGGGGGGGGGGGGGTTGGGGGGGAATTTGAAATGCCTCCCCTTCTAAAAATGTTTATACGGACATTGTCTACATGCATGCCAAGTTTCATGATTTTATCACAAAATGCAGTTTCCGGCTCTGATTTCTACCATAGCCCCTCTACTACTACCAGTTTGGCACTCTTGGCTTCCTTAAAAGGTTTTTCCATCTCCAGCTCAGTCACTCTCCTATACCGGGCTGATGAGTGCTAATAAGCACGAAACTGCAGTCCTCGGCTGGAAATGACTGAGTTGGCGATGTATTTCTGCTTTAGTCCAGGCTATTGGGCCCCCGTAATTTACTGAATATACCATGCCTTGCCTTCAATCCTCGAGGTGAACCGAACCATTGCTTCGGTCACTCGTCTGGTCTGCGCTAATTCTATATTAGCTACCAGTTTGGCACTCTTGGCTTCCTTAAGAGGTTTTTCCATCTCCAGCTCAGTCACTTTCCTATGCCGGGCTGATGAGTGCTAATAAGCACGAAACTGCAGTCCTCGGCCGGAAATGACTGAGCTGGTGGTGTATTTCATGTAGTTTAAGTGTGTTAATTTTTCATATGAGTTCTATCTTTATGCCGTATTAGGATTTTAATTATTAACTATAGTTCGGTCACGGAGGTGAGAAATCAGAATAACCACACTAAGTTTCTAAAGCAAAATCTATCTTCTTGTTTTTCGACAAAAATCTCACAACTTCAACAACTGTGGCTGAAAATGAACAAGGGGGCTCCGTTGTATCATGGAAAGTAACATTTGGTGTCATTACTGCCACGTGTTAATGAGGAATGGCATTTTATGTTTAGGTAATGGAGGTGAGAATTTATTGTGTGACATAACTCCTTGTCCTTCTAAAACGAACTAAAACACATTATAAAAAAAATTATATATACTTAAACAATTAGCATTTGAGACACTTGTGAAATTAATAATAAATAATCATAAATAAATAATAAGTATCTTATATCTTTAAACGAGCAATTCTTGTGGGTATGGTATATATATTTATATTTCTTATCTCGGAAACGGCTCTATGATTTTGGATGAAATTTTGGATTTAATTGTAGTTTTGCATTCCAAGTTCATCTACATCAGTGTTTTTTCTGTAAAAACGCGATTTTTTACAAAAAGGTTTTTTTAATATAAAGTCTAATTAAGTTAAGTCTTGAAAAAAACTGAATTGACACATCAGGCAGACGATTTGCAACCATAACAATGAAAATCTGTCTCTTCTCGCTTTGAAATTTTAAACTTGTTTAGGGTTGCCAGGTTTCGCTGATATTGGCAACTTTGGCTAATTTCGAACACACTTGGCTGAAAACAAATTCAAAAGCATTATGTAAGTTAATGTAAGGCTTTTTTCTTTTTTAAGTGAAACTATTGCTTGACCGTCTTATTTTATTTTATTTATTTATTTTCTGTTTTATACTTCAAATAGTTTTATATGTTCTTTTTTTATATCACACACATCTAAATTTTATTTCGAAAAAACATACGTCTTGAGACTGTTTATATTTTGTTGTTATGATTTGTTGGAGTGGTTTGTGGATCATCAGTTTTTATGGATAGTACTAGCTGCGTCGCCCGGCTTTGCACGGTCCACCTCGAAAATAAAAGTTATGTCAAGTGACGCGAGTTCAACACTCAGGCTTGAACCAAAAAAAAAAAAAAAAATAAAGTCAGTGAAATTTTGTGGCAGATTGCGGAAAACCCCCATAAAGTAAACATTTTAAATCCCCTGATTACAGGAAAAGCCTCAAAACAAAAACAAGAATTTTACCTGAGCATATTCGAGAAAAAAAAATGGCAACAGATCTTTCATCTCAATGATTTTCTTCACGCTCACATTTTAATAAAAGCATTGTTGCGGAAAGTTGAGATGAAGCACTGAATAATAATTTGAATGGAGGAAAGCCTTCGAAAAATATGGATTTTATTTTGAAATCTAAGAGTCATAATTAATAATTTTTAATTGATATCTCCGCTAATTATTATCGGAGGATTATGTTAAATAGCCAAACATGAAGACGGGAAGATGACGAATCCATCGATACCTGGTTCGATGGTCAGTTCACTGTCGTTCGGGAGAAGAAGCTTGGACATAGATAGATAGATAGATACTCAGATTTTATATGTATAAGACTAGCTGCGTGCCCGGCGTTGCACGGGCTACCTAAAAAATGTAAGAGCAGTCCAGTTGATGCTTTTGTAGTACACTGACACTAGTTTCTAACGCGTTAAGTAATAAATAAATGCGCGTAAAGCAAGGTTTGCAAAACACCAGTAAAACATATTTTTGCCAAAACACCTCATCAACGTTAATAATCGTTATCAATGATACAAGTTATGAGTACATTTTCAGTCAGCACAAAAGGGGAAAATATATGCATTATCAACTATAATCTTTACTCACGTTAAACTGAATTACATCTGATAGACTATATCGGAAATATTTATGCACAATAACAATCCGCTTTTTACATAAAATAGTCTACTACCCGGCGTTGCCCGGGTGTTTATTAATGCAACATACCACTCAGATAAATATTTGGATGGATTCTATCCACATGGTCGTACAAGAATTACATCAATCCGTTTTCCAGGTACAAACCCTCAAGGAACTCAAATAACTTGTAAATCACTCATTTACTTTACGACGTGCACGGTCCTCCTCGAAAATGAAAGTTATGTCATGTGACGCGTATTTAACAATCAGACTTGAACCAAAAAAAAAAAAAGTCACTGAAATTTTGCGGCAGATTGCGGAAAACCCCAAAAAGTAAACATTTTAAATCCCCTGATTACAGGAAAAGCCTCAAAATAAAAACAAGAATTTTACCTGTTCATATTCGAGAAAAAAAATGGCAACAGATCTTTCATCTCAATGATTTTCTTCACCCGCTATACATTTTAATAAAAGTATAGTGCCTAGAAAGAATAGTGTGCCGATCGGCGCTTTTTCCCCCTTCGATTCTTGAAGACAAAATGTATGAAAAACCGCTAGAGGGCAGTGCGGTCGAGGTGTACGTTCAATTTCGCGGTTGTTTACATTAGTAGACGCGGGATTTTGTTACAATTTAGTTCCGCGTTTCTCTTTTTTACCTTTTATTTCGTGAATATTTCATGAAACCAGCGTTTAAGGCTTTTAATGGAGACATCAAAGTTTAATATTAGAAGAAGTAAAGCTTCATCTTGTTTCGTACCAGGGTGCAAAAGTGGATATAAAACATGCAAAGAAAAAGTTTTCGCTTTTTAAAGCTCCAGCAGATGAAGAAAAACTAAAGAAGTGGAACTCGTTAATTCCCAGGTTAGATAAAGTTTTTGATAAATATTGCTCAATTTGTGCTCTGCATTTTCGAAAAAATTTTATTGAAACGCATTATAAGCATATTATAAATGGTGAGGAAGTTTTGTTTCCCTCGAGGAAGACCTTTTTTGAAAGATGAGGCAATTCCGACAATTTTCCCAAATCTGCCAACATACTTTACTAAAAAAATACCAAAGCAAAGGATGGATGATGAATTTCTCGCCAATTGGCTATGTTCATTCGCTCTTCCCATGTTACGATTCCACGTCAGGATAATTTCGTAATTTACTCGTCCATCTTATGATAATTCTGCTTCGGAAACTGTTTTTAAAATTTAAAAATAAAAAAAGAAAAAATCGAATTTTCGAAAAATCGCTTCCGAGGTGCACTCCCCCATGCTACAAAACTAACTTTGTACTAAATTTCATGAAAATTGGCCGAACAGTATAGGCGCTGTGAGCGTCACAGGGATCCAGACAGAATTCCGGACAGAAATCCAGACAGAGAGGACTCAGCTTTATTATTAGTAGAGAAATAAGAGACGCGCTGTTATTGAATACTTAGGGGCCATTCATTAATTACGTAAGGATGATTTTGGCAATTTTTGACTCCCCTCCCCCCATGTAAGGGTACGTAAGAATTTTCACCCCCCCCCCCCCATTCTTATGTAAGATTCCATTTCGATTTTCAAAATGATAAGATAACAAATCTTGAATCGTTACATCACTGCAATCGTTATTAAATTCACATTATTAAATTAAACCTTTTGCGTAAAGAAATAGTTACTGAAAAGAATCTAAACTGAATGTTTTTTTCGACTTTTTTTTTTTTTTTTTGATGTAATATTAATTACAAATAAAACATGCCGTACGCAATATGGACTCCTTTATTATATTTTACACTATAAATTCTTTGTAAAACAAATAAAAAAAAATCTTATCCTAACACGTTTCTTACCTTCCAGACGCAAATGGAACATAATCTCTGCCAAATCACTTGACCGCGCAATTTCTAATGTGAAATATCGACTTGGAAAATATTATGTAAGAAATGATTTTGACCCTCCCCCCAAGTAAGGGTACGTAAGAGGCTTTTCCAACCCCCCTCTCCCCTCGGGACCCTTACGTATTTAATGAATGGGCCCTTATAGTCTACTATTTTCATTGAAGTAAGGTAGTTTTATAATAAGGTAATAAGGTAATTTTATATGCTTCAAAAAATAAACGAACACCCATGTAACAATTAGCACTTATTACAGAATTTGTCTTCTGCGCAGAAATAAGTTTAAGCCGAAAAACGGGGCTTTTAAACTGCGAAATCAGCATGGCAATCGCTGATTTAAAACGAGTCTGATTGAGGAGCATAACGTACTACTCGAGTGCAAGCGCCACCTGGATTTTCCTCAGATCTGACCTCACTTTTTCCCCGCCGATCGGCACACTACTCTTTCTAGGCACTATAATAGGACACGTTTAGTGTGACGTCAGAGGTTGCCAGAAACTCGGGGAAGTTTCCAATCATGCCGTTGCTATGCGCGTTGCTAAGGGATAATCAGCATAGGATCTTCGTAGGAATAGGGTTAGAGCGATGTTTAATTGATAGTTTTTTGGCAATTAAATGGTCGAAATAATTTTTTTAGTGGTTTCAAGTTACATATAAGCCACCTGTAGACATCATTTGACGAGTATCGATAGTTTTTACATGTGAATCGGGTTAAAATTCGGCAAAACATAGAATTATGTGGAATACAAGTGTGTTTTCTAGAGTTATAGACTCTTCTTATTGTTATTTTCTTTTTCGTTGGGGGGGAGGGGGATAGGTCCGACATTTGAGAGGGTCAGGAGAGGTATTGCCAATCTCATGCCTTTTGGAAAATAACTGTATTTCAATAAATTTAGTGTAATTTTTGCTGTTTTTCGACGCAACATACTCGTACATTGACTATTTCCTTTTTGTACGTACCCTTCTAGGAAATTTGAAATATCATGACTTGGGGGGGGGGGGGGGTTGTGAGATTTTTCTTTTAAAGTATAGAGCGAAATTTAATTATTATTATTATTATTATTAGGAAGAGGAGTAGTTTTAATTGAATTGTATGCATTCTTTTCTTTAGAAGACGAGAGACCATGTCAGCCTAGTCAGCGATACCTGGAGGGGGGGGGGAGGATTTTTCTGCATTTGTTCCAGTAATAATGCATATTTTTATATGAAACTCCATTCCTTCGAGCTCTTTGGGGGAAAGGGGAGAATTGCGTGTTTTCTTCAAATTGTCACGAGTATTTTAATCTTTTTTTTTTTTTTTTGTATTCCGAGGCGGGGGATTTTTACTTTACTCTACTTGTTATACATATTTTTTATATCAATATACATAAATATACATCGAAAATTTCAGTTTGTTCTACTATTTCAATGCATAGTTCAATTAAATTCTTTTTTTCTTTGGGGGGAGGGGATATTTCTTCTTGCTGCGCGTAATTTTAAGTAATTGCTCTTTGGGGGGGGGGGGCGACAAGGATATACATATTAGTTTTTTTCTAGGTTCAATGGGAATTTTACCAATTTCTTCAAGTTAGTTTTTATTCCTATTCGGAATAGAACTCAATTGGAGTTTAACTTAAATTACGTGTGTGTTCTCGCAGAAGAAAAACTTTTAAACTAAAATATTCCAATCAAACTCGCATTAGAATAAGGACAATGTAACCTAACAACCCCCCTCCAATTCGAAAAAAAAAAATAACTTCAATGCAAACAAGCATCACAATCGAGAAAAGTGAAAAATTCTCCTTCCCCAAACAAAGAATTACTTATAACATTTAAAAAAAAAAAAAAAAATCCCGGTCGAAGAAAATAATTATAAACAAATTCTTAGAAAGCTTTAAACAGGATTTTAAAAAAATATATCTCCCTCGTCCCGTCATTTCAAATTTTTCTGCAAAGGGGGGGGGGGGGGGTTTAAATCATATACAGTCAATGCATATTGCATCGAAAGACAAAAAAATTGCGCAAAATTTATAGAAATACAGCAATTTTCCAAAAGCGGGGGAGAGGGGCAATGTCTTCCCAGATCCTCTCAAATGGCGAAGTTGTTCCCCCTCCACCCAAAGAAAAAGAAATAACAATAAGAAGAGTGTATAACTCGAGAAAACACACTTGTATTCCACATAAGTCTATGTTTTGCCGAATTTTAACCCGATTCACACGTAAAAACTATCGATATTCGTCAAATGATGTCTGCAGGTGGCTTATATGTAACTTGAAACCGCCAAAAAAATTATTTAAGCTTTTAATTGGCAAGAAACCATCAATTAAACATCGCTCTAACCCTATTCGTACGAAGATCCTATGTTGTTTCTTCCTTAGCAACGCGCATAGCAACGGCATGATTGGAAACTTCCCCGAGTTTCTGGCAACCCCTGACGTCACCACTAAACGTGTCTATAAAAGCATTGTTATGGAAAGTTGAGATGAAGCACTGAATAATAATTTGAATGGAGGAAAGCCTTCGAAAAATAGGGATTTGATTTTGAAATCTAAGAGTCCATAATTAATAGTTTTTAATTGATATCTCCGCTAATTATTACCGGAGGATTATGTTAAATAGCCAAACATGAAGACGGGAAGATGACGAATCCATCGATACCTGGTTCGATGGTCAGTTCACTGTCGTTCGGGAGAAGAAGCTTGGACATAGATAGATAGATAGATACTCAGATTTTATATGTATAAGATGCTGTATGTAGCATTTTATGGCGTAAAATGACCAACTGCACTAAAAGTACTTATTCCAAATGAAAATCTCGATTGGAATAAAATCGTGAATCGCAACTTTTTAACGTTTTAGCTGAATAGCACAGCAGATCCCTTGGGGGTCCGCGGACTACAGTTTGAGAAACTCTGGGTCTAAAACACAATGAAAAACTGACTTCCAAAATTAGAAATCAGTTCAATAAATGAACACATGCATAAAAGGAATAGAAATTAAAACATTGAATAGGCCAAGGGTTTTTTTTTTCTGCTCGATCATTTAAAAGGTTAATTTCTGAACATCGAAGAGGGACTGGTTGCTCTCTCTCAGAGCTCTGATATCCAGTACATCCATTATATAAACATTGTCTGGCATATAAAAAGCTTGCACTGGGATTTCCACGTGATATTTTCAATTAAATTTGTACAGTCGAACTTTGTTATAACGAGCCCTGATTTAACAAGAACCCGGATTTAGCGAGGAAGTTAGAAATATATAAGTTGGTACAATGTTAAGTGAATGGTAGCGTAACTCGCTTTTAACGAGCAAACCCTGATTAAAGCGAGCAATATCTCGTGAATTATGAAATTTCTATTGATTTCCAACTCAGTTTGTCCTTTTTTGGTAAATTTTCTTTAACATTACGAATATAACCGGATTTTAGTAAAAAATCAAATCTTGAGAACAAGCGACGGCAGAGGCTTTTTTTTAATATGTGGAAGTTAAGAAGCATTTAAGAATTACATGTGTTTTGTGTATTCCTCAAAAACAATGGCACAAGATAGAGACATTCAGACAGTTCAAAGCAAATTAACCAACAAACTTTTTTGGAACTGTATAGTGATTAAAAAGAAGGAAAAAGGCAACTGTGATGAATTTTTATGATTTTTTTACGAGCTCGTTTTTTACGAGCACCGGTTAAAACGAGAAAATATCGCGGGCCCTTTGCGCTCGTTATAAGCGTGTTCGATTGTATACCAAAGATTGTTACTTCACATAGTGGGTTGACCGAAAAGTAATTATTTTGTCGAAGAAATAAATCACACATAAACAGCAGGTTGTTGTTCTTGAATTTTGCTTTGATTAGAGTTTGGTCAAAACCTTTTTTACTTCCTTTTACAAAAAAAGGAAGTATTGTATTCGCGAAAAAAAATTTCACTCAAAAATCGGCCTTAATTTCCATTTTGCTCAACCCCAAATGAATGTTGAGTTTTTTTTTTCGACCCGACCACACGTACATATGTACCTAAGTAAGTATAGACGCCCCGAAATATCCATTTTGAAGTTTCCCAAGTTAATTACATCGAGTTTTCCCGTGACATCTGTATGTACGTACGTATGCGCGTATGTGTGTATGTATGTCGCATAACTCAAGAACGGTATGTCCTACAAAGTTGAAATTTGGTACGTAGACTCTTAATGGGGTCTAGTTGTGCACCTTCCCTTTTGGTTGCATTCGGGTGTTTCTAAAGGGGTCTTTTGCACCTTTTTGGGGGGAATTCATTGTTAATTTCGATGTAAACTCAAGTGGTGTTATAATTTGGCGGACATTTGGCGATATATCGCCAAACTTTAATCGCCAACTTGGCTAAAAATTTGGCATTTTTTTTTTTTTAATCTGGATTCAATGTGGCCATTGTTGGTGAGATTTAGAGAGTTAGAGATAGAATCACATTAAAGTTGCAATAATAGGGAAATAGCATTAAATTGGTGTAAAAGGAAGTCATGTGATGCACACATCAGCTCGTTTCCCCTTAGAGCTGCGAGTTTTACTTTCCATGGGAGAGAGCCTAACTCTGGTGGAACTCGCAATTGCAACTGCAAGAGTATAAGGCTTTAGGAAGACAGACACTTACCTCGCTCCTCTGTATAAAAAGGCATTTCGTTGGATCTGCTGGATCTGAGTGTTTTGGCAAATAAGGTTCGCCAGTGTCGTCCTTCTTATTTCTCTGAGTTGATCTGAATATTAAAGAAAATAAAATTAATTAAAACTATATGTATTTCGATATTTTTGTAATTGCTGCAAATATTTAAAGGAAATATATAAAAGTTAGCTGAATGTGTTGTAGAGCACGAAAAATGCAATGAATATATTCTTTAAGACTATGGTTATGTGTGTGTGATGTTCTTATGAAGGTTTTCTATAGAAGAACCAGATGATATCAGAAATTTGTCATAAATTGAATGTACATGAAGGAATAAACACAATGGTTTATTTCATTCCATACAATGCTAAGACTCTGAAATTTGGAGGAGCGGCCTAAAGAGAAAAGTACAGTTTAACAAAAACAAGAGGAATGAGTGTGGAGGGGGGGGGGTGACCATGAAATTAACTTCTCTAATGTATCGCCTCCCATCCATGTTGCTGCGTAATTTGCATGTGTCATAAGGTCTATTGAAAAAATGAATTAATAGAAGTAAAATAAAAATTAAACAACCGTTTTATAATAAGCAATTAACCAACGTTTTAAAGCCCAAAAATTGCAAAAATCTCAGTAACTTGCAGTTTTTGTGCTTCAAAATTTTGGTTAATTGATTATTTCAATTTTCAGCACAAAGGTATTTATTCGTTAACCATTTTATAGTTAGTATCTGCAGGAAATTCTGGGTAATAGTAAAACTTTGTACCAAATTTAAAGATTATAGGTGCTATGGGGTCTCCTGATAATCGGACACAAAGAAACATAACCAATGTACAACCAAAGAAATGTAACAAAGAATAGTAGCTTTTGGATCAGTTTTAACCTTGATGTATTTTATTATCTTTTAATTAGTCACGTTTAATTAATTTTCGTTTCAACGAGAACTGTTGCTGCACTGTTCTCGAAATTCATTTCCGAAGGCTACTTTTGAAACAAAAAGGACAACAGCAATTGCAGCAAGACCACATTCGCAATTATTATGACCTGAGACGACCTACGTATGAATTTAGGGGAAAAGGGAAACAAAAAGTGTCCACAATGGGGTTGTTTCCTTCAGTCAAAAGTAGTACTTTTTGTAACTAAAATTGATAGAATAAGCAAAAAAAAAAAGAAAAAAAAAAAAAAACATGGACTCAGAAAATACTTTTATTTTCCCAACAGTTATTTTTTAATTAATTTTTTAAAATGTCCGATTCTTCAAACAAGGCGTGGTCTTTATGACGTCACAAATGATGCACAATGGCGCATCTTTCTGCCGCATTTCCACGTTATGATAATCAAGAAGCGAATTACAATTGTGCTCTACGCTTGCTATCAACCATATCGTTTCCAATACACGTGAATAAAGATGCGAATTAAATATTTTGGACCGTGAATGGCAACACTGAATAGCATTTCATCATTTGTGATGTCATCGGCAGAAGCGTTAAACGATGAAAGAGCACCGATTTTAGTAATTTTTTAAATATATTAAACTTAAAGAAATTATTTTAAAAATGGTCAGATTCTATGTTTTTAAACATCCTCTTTCGGAAAAAATACTTTTAAAATTTTGGAAACGACCCCATTTTGTCCACTGCAATATGATTGTGTTGATTTCGTGATTGATCTTACCAGGTGAAAAAGAGCCAGCTTGTCCTCCGTGTTCGAAAAAGAATCTATCTCCGTACTTGAGGTGGTAGAATTGGATGCCTATGATGCAGGTGAAAGTGGGTCCAACTACTGCCCCTTGGTTGGGTCGTTCGGCGAGACCCCCCGAGAAGAGATCGATGTCTTCTACACTCCTAATAGAAAACGAAGAAGGTAACAGATTTTTCAAAAATTTACTGCTATTCTTATTGGTATAATAAAAAAGAGTACACATTATTGGTAAGCATTACAGTTGAAACAGCTCATTTAATATCAATGTAATGATACTTAATACTTTTATTGAATTTTATTTATTTTTAACGTTATGGACGCGCTTTGTAAAAAAATACCATTTCACTTTCGGAGCATTTTCAACTGTTTTAGTGCAATAATAACATTAATGTAAGTTCATCTCCAATCGCGTCCTCTTTAAGTCCAGATTATTAGCAGATCCTTATTACTGAATAGACCAACTAGACCGTGGCTAAGGGCTCTCACTTTGAAGGGGTCCCCAAATTGTCTAAAATTATTTGAGCTAATGGCTAAAATTGTGAGGTTTAATTACAAGGGGTCCCCGAAAAACAGTTTGGCCTAGAGCATCCTGATATCTTAATCGACCCCTGATTATTAGGACACAAAAATGTTTTCTATCAATGATGGTGAATTTAGATGATTACCACAATTTTTTTAAAACTATCCTAAGTTTCCTTCAAGTTTTCAACAAATTCATTGCTAATAAAAAAATTTGCTTGGTTGTAAAATCCTTCACATGCTGACTAACTTTTAGAGAAAAAATCTCGCACTTTAAAAATGGCGAATCTGAAAGCTACTAAGCGAAAACACAAGACAAACATGAGACTGATATGAAATCATTTGTAAAATTAGTTGAATCATTCAGTGTACTGTGATGGCTCGAAGCCATTGTAGAATAATAAGATGCAACTGAAAAGAGCAAAAAACTTAATAAAGTAGATAAATCATATCGAACGTCGTTAAATTCTTTTTACAAAGTATGTAGTTTTCCCGCTCCGTCTCAGATCAGGAATGCAAACCGGAAAGTGGATATTTAAACTATAACTATACTTACTCGTAGACCCTCTCGAAGAGTTGTCGAACTCCTCTTTGGAACAATTGATCCAGTTGTCTAAAGTTGGTGATCTGAGGTCCTCCGCAGAATTCCACCAATCGTGTGTACCCAGGTATTCCATGGTCTCTTCCTCTGTTAATGTTCAAGGCGGCCAAGTCGAGGCCGCTCTGGTTGCCCCTAGTCTGGTACAGATGGTTGGTTACGTCCCGGACGATGTTTCTGAAGCAGAAGAGAAGGCGATTAAAAACTATTTGTCGCAAGCGTAGAAACAGTTGATACATTCATTGAATGTCGAATAAACAACCTGACATGAGCGAACCATAGTTAGTGGTGCAGTTTTATAAAACTCACCTCTAATTCCGGATGTGATAGTTTAATATCTGAGTAATGTCTGATCATTGTTGACAAAGTGCAAAAATGGCTGTTAGGATGAAAGCAAACAGTATGCTCATGAAAAGACCATAGCGAGAAACACATCAAAGGCAGGTTCTATATTTGCTGTCCTCGATATTACGATGAAATTATCACTTTATCTAAGTTTGAAAAAAATGATTTTTTAAAATCTACATGGAAAGTTCGACTGTTCAGTACACCATATATTTACGTAATTGGGCTAGGGACGTTTTCATGTTGGCAGTCCAAAAGTAAGCCTAATGCTTTGTCTAATACAGTGTTTCTTAATTTCTTTGATTAGTGGAATCCTTTTTAATGCTCACTGTTTTCGTGGAACCCCTGGTGTTCCAATAGTTTTCAGTGACGTAGCCAGTATTCTGTTTCGGAGAATGTCCAGGTTCTTACCTCAAAGAGACTATCACACTAACTATTTGTCATTAAATCGCTAATTAAATACACATAATTATAAATCATTTTAATTATTGATGAATTCTAATTATTATTTCTTATTGTAAAGTACCAGTACACTCCTATTTGTGATTTTGAGAAACACTCAGAATTTTCAAAAGGGATCAATAACCTCAGAATTTATGCATATGATTATATGTTATATGATTAAAATATTTTCTTAATTAGGAAACGAAATATTGATGCGCTTTGCCTACAAAAGTGTTAATAATTTACTTAAATTTACGCAGAAAAAATTTTTAAATCCTAAAATTAAAAATTTTAAAATATCTCCTATTTTTTAACATTTTTTTTTAAATTTTTTATAAATCAGAGTTTCAGATGTCACTGTGTGTTCTCTCAGACAGAATTAGAGCTGCTGTAAATATAGGGGCCTTAGCCAGAACTAAACCATTTAGACCCTCGTGACCAATACTCCTCCTTAAATTGGTCATCACTCGTTAAATGCTTAAAATGTCCTTTTAACTGCTGCCATTGATACTTTTTACTCCAGAGTCCCCCGTACCTGCCACTATTTGCTAACCAGTTGGATGGAACCCTGAAGACAGCTCTGATTTTTTGAAATCAGACCAGTAATCGAGCAATCCTGGTCCAGCTATCCCAGAGGTATTGTTTCAAGAATTTGTGACCAAAGTCCGATTTAACGTCCCCCAGTCACCATTAATGAAGACGGTGGATCTGCTACCAGTGAGGGTCGAACCCGGGGCTCTCTGGTCACAGGTACAATGCCTTACCGCTCAGGCCACCACGGCCTTGCCATAGATACTGAGAAGTGGCTAGTATCAAGGACAAAATATTTGAAATTGATGTCAAAAATCGTAATTTATGGCAATATTTGGCAATGTTTTTGGAGAGGGATTTGGGGTGCTTTCCCGAAATTTGTTCAACAATGAAGCCATCTTTAAACTATTTTTAGCGATATTAGGGAGTCACTAGCTTCTTCCGAAACTTTTTTAAAATTGAATATTTTAAAACTCAATTTTATGTTATCTTTGGAGACATTAGGTGAAAAATAGACGTTTTGGGATTGATCTCGAAAATTTTTCGAAGTTAAAACCTTGAAAGAACCATTTCATGCTATTTTTGATAGTCAAAAATTTGCATTATTTTAGGCGAGAGAAAAAATTGTTCCCATAGTGGCTATTCCAGATGGGTAATAATGCTTAGATTAGATGCGAAAGTGAGAGTAAATGTATTTTTGAAAAGTCGTTATTTTTGTCGATATTTTAAGTGACAAATTTGAAAGGTGGGAAAAGAAAATATACAAATCTCATGGAACCCCTAAGAGAGCTCCGTGGAACCCTGGGGTTCCGCGGAACACAATTTTAGAAACGCTGGTCTAATATAATCTTTGCCCTAGGACCTCCCCGTGGGCCTAGCACCGGTATGTGGCGTCACAAAAGCGTAGATACTGCCGTACACAAATAAGAATCACGTGAATAGGACCATGAACTATAGTAGTGTTGGCTATCCCACGCATTAGCTCTCACTCTTAATAAAAAATTGTACTTTTTATATGCAATAGACAGACCTCAATTTAACTTTTCAAAATGGAACTCTCGTAACCCTTTGGGCCACTAGAGGGCGCCTGTGATGCAGGGAGTGTTATTGCTGCTAATTTGATAAGTGTTTTCTTACTATAATTTTTCATTATTACTGTCTAGTTTTAGGTTTTTTTACTTCACTTTAAAATTTAATTTAGTTTTATTGTGTTTTGGGGGCTTATTTTAGCTGTTATTGTATTCTTGAAGTGTTTTTGCATTTTTTGGAGCTAAGCCTAACATGTGGTGATCTCCTGGTTTTTGATCTTGTGTGCTTTATTGGGTGTAGCAACTCTGTTTATTTACTGCTGTTTTTAGTATTTATTCTGTGTTTTTTTGCATTTTTATCTTTCTGTTTTGCCTTTTGGAACATATTCACTGAGTAGAAATGGGTGTTATATGCATTATGAAAGAGGTAAAGAGTGGGAAGGGGGACAGGTGGATCTCTTGTGATTTATGTCATATGTTCTGCCTGTATAAGGGGGAAAATGAATCTGTTTTTGAGGAGGATTATATTTGCACTAAATGTGCTGAACTCTCAGACTTAAGACTTAAGATGCTAGTTTTGGAAGCCCAGTTAGCATTAGGGTGTAGGCCAGTTGTAGAGGGTATAAATGTTCGAGAGATTCAGGGGGAAGTTTCAAATGAGGAGTTAGATTGGGAAACTAAGGGTGTAATTTTGGGGGACTCTATGGTAAGGGAGGTGGGTAACACAGTTGGGAGAGTAAAGCGTAAGGTGGCTAGGTGTTGTTTACCAGGGGCTCGGGTAAAAGACGTTAATATGGTTGCTGAAAAGAAGGGAGTATTGAATAAGGAGGACATGGTTACTTTGTGGGTGGGAACAAATGATGTAGGCCACAGTAAAAATGAGGAGTTTTCTAGGGAATGGGAATCCCTGTTGGATAAAGCAACCAGCTTTTCGACGAATGTCCAAGTGGTTGGTTTGCTTCCCAGGTATGGAGTGCATAGGAGCTGGCTAAATCAACGTGCGAGGTGTATGAACTTGCTACTGAAGTCAATTTGCGAAAAGCGCAGTATCAGGTTTATTGATGTATGGAGTCATTGTAAACGGGATTGGATTGCTAGGGATAGCCTGCATCTGAGCTCTACAGGGGTCAAAATGGTTAGTGGATTAATTTTAAGGGCTTCGGAGTCAAAAAACTAAGTTGGAATGGGGGGCATGGTTCAAGCATCAGGTATCGAGAGAATGAAATTTTTTTGGATATTGCTAGAAATGGAAATAAAGTGACGAACAAGAGTAGTAATGTTAACAATTGTAATTTAGGAAATTTCAGGGTGTTAAATAAAAGCAACTTAGGCATGCTTAAAGTTTTCTATACCAATGCTCGCAGTATTAGGAACAAGATGGATGAATTGAAAAGCATAGTTATGGATGAGAAGTTGGATGTTATTGGAATTACAGAGACATGGGCTACCGAATCTGATGCAGAGTTATTACATATTGCTGGGTATAATTTGTTCAGACAGGATAGAGTAGGTAAAAGAGGTGGTGGGGTTTTATTTTATGTTAGAGACAATTTTATTTGCAATGAATTGGTCATAAATGATAAGCCTACTGATATTGATATGGTTTGGCTGGAGTTGATGAGCAGTAAGGGCAAAAAGCTACGCTTTGGAAACATTTATAGGCCACCTAATTCAAACCAGGGACAAGATGAGCAGATGTACCGTATTATTAGTGACATGTCCAGTAAGGGATCCGTTATCATAATGGGGGATTTCAATTTTCCGGGTATTGATTGGAATAATTTTTATCCTGGTAATGGCAAAGAAGAGGAATTTTTAAAAGTAATTGGTGACTGTTTCTTAGATCAAGTTGTAACTCAGGGAACTCGAGAGGAGGCAATTTTGGATCTAGTTTTTTGTGACATAGGTAGTTTTGTTCAGGGGTTGAGTGTAGGGGAGCATATTGGAGATAGTGATCATAACAGCATTAGGTTCCGGGTTAAATTTGAAGTGTGCAAAGATGATAATTTTAGGTTTGTGCCCAATTTCAGAAACACTGATTTTGTTGCACTTAGGCAGAGCTTGAAAGAGGTTTTTTCGTCAGGGTTGGAAAATAGCGACGTAGATCAGCAGTGGACGGAATTTAAGGATAAACTTGCTAAAACCGTTGGGGACTATGTTCCATTTAAGAGAAAAGGTGTTAATACCAAAATTTGGCCCATGTGGTTCTCCAGGGAGACTAAAGAAGCTCTTAATTATAAGCAAGCCACTTTTCGTAAGTTTAAAGAAACTGGTCAGAGTGTGGAGAGGCTCCAGTATGGTAAGGCAAGGCGAAATTTTAAGTATTTGGTACGGATTCAGAAAAGGGAATTGGAGCAAAGGCTGGCAGATGACATTGATGGGAACCCTAAGAGGTTTTTTGCTTACGCTAATTCTGGGAAAGCTCGAAACAGTCAAATTGGGCCTTTGGTTGATGAGTATGGAAATTTAATCCAAAACGATAGGGATATTGCAAATGTTCTTTTTTTCCAGTGTGTTTAACGATAACTGTATCTCAACAGTTGACACTAACAAGACACAAGCTATTATACAGCTTGAGGATTTTGTATTTTCCAGGGAGGAGGTTTTATTTCATTTGAAAAAGATTAAAGCAACTAAAGCTCCGGGACCAGATAATATTTATCCAAAAATTTTAGTTGAATGTGCAGAGGAATTAGTGGATGTTATTTTGAATATTTTCAATGCTTCTTATAACTCGGGGACGGTGCCAGAGAACTGGAAGCTGGCTAACATAACGCCACTCTTTAAGAAGGGGTCTAAAGGTCTTGCTGGGAATTATAGACCTGTAAGTTTGACTTCGGTGATTTGTAAGATTTTCGAAACTTTGATCAAAATTAAGATCATGATGTTCTTAGAGACTAATAGTCTGTTGACTAGTTTGCAGTATGGTTTCAGGAAAGGTAAATCCTGTACTACTAATTTATTGCATTTCTACGACAAGGTTACCTCAGCTTTAGATGACAAAAAATGTGTGGATGTTGTTTATATTGACTTTCAAAAAGCTTTTGACAAGGTACCGCATGTTGCTCTTCTCAGCAAGTTAGCTGACATTGGAATAGGAGGAAAAACTTTACTTTGGGTTAGAAATTGGCTTACTGGTAGGAAGCAAAGAGTAGTTGTGAGAGGAAATCATTCTAATTGGAGTGATGTTTTAAGTGGGGTTCCTCAGGGATCAGTTTTAGGGCCTCTTTTGTTTATTATATTTATGAATGAAATCAATGAAAATATTTCTGGAAGCATGAATTGTTTTGCTGACGATGTAAAAGTTATGGGGATTGTCGAAAATGAAGAACAAGTAAAACAGCTGCAAGAGGATTTAGATCATATTACTAAGTGGGCAGATAAATGGGGTATGGCAGTTAATGTAGGGAAATGTCAAGTGCTACACTTAGGTCATGGAAATAAGCGTATGAGATATCATTTACAGGGTTCAGTCATAAATCAGGCAGAAAATGTTATGGATCTGGGTGTCCTTATAAATCAGGACTTCAAGTTTAGTCAACAGTGCAGTATTGCTAGTAACAAAGCCAACAAAATGCTTGGGTTCATCAAGAGATCTATTTCAAACAAATCTAAGAAAGTTCTTCTGCCTTTATATAGGAGTTTAGTAAGACCTGATTTGGAGTATGCTGTTCAGTTTTGGTCGCCTTATCTGAAGAAAGATATTTTCGTATTGGAAAGGGTTCAAAGAAGGGTAACTAAATTAGTAAGGGGACTCTCAGATTTAGTATGATACCAGACTTAATAGGCTTAACATGTATAGCCTGGAGCAAAGGAGAGTCAGAGGGGACATGATTCAGTTATTTAAATTTATCAAAATGAAAGATGTAAATGGATTAAATTTTTGCGGGGAAAGCAGGACAAGGGGTCATTGTTTTAAGCTATTTAAATCTCAGGCTAATTTGGAAATCAGGAAAAACTACTACTTTAGCAGGGTCGTGGGCACTTGGAATAGCTTACCGGAAGAGGCGGTAATGAGCAAGGGAGTGGATAGCTTTAAGAGGGCCATTGATCTTCATTGGGGACTAATTAATTGACTAGGACCAGCCTAGCTGGGCCCAGAGCCTGTTGCTGGTCGTCACATTTGTATTTGTATTTGTATTTGTAAAAAGAATTTCACTCGAATTTTGGTTTGGAATGAAAAAAAAGGTGTGTTTATTATGAAAGCCGTAAAAATCATGTACAGAAGTGCCAGCATGAGCAAGTGGCGCTGCAGGTGCAGTTACTGTTTGCTTGGGTCCGACATTACCCACCAGCTCATTGGCCTCGTTGCCTGTCCTTTGGCGAAGAGCGTACGGATAGTTTTCGGGTCCGGGCCTGTAAGAACATTATGCTGTTTTTGGAAGCTTCGCTTTATTGCCGTGGGGCAGGACTGTAGCCTGATTTTTGAAATTCCAGCACCAGGTAACACTCGTTGTTCAGTGGGCTAAATGTTTGAACCTTGTTTCACGTTTCAAAGCTGGAAATAATCGTCCAACCTTTGCAGCATTATTCATAGAGACTCCTATTGCAATTACAGTAAGCAGCTTTTGGCACTTTTAGGTACTAATTTCGAAATTTCTGTACAGGATTTTTATGGTTATCACAATAAACATACCATAAATTTCATTCCAAAATCGTCCTTTGTTTTCGAGATATTCAATTTTAAAATCAGGGAATCCTTTGCTGAACACCCTGTACCTACGACCGTAAATAAGACAATCGAAATATCTATTTCGAGCGTGCATAAAAGCTCGCACCTTTCAAGGTCATATCATAATTTATAGCTCGGTGTTCTCATCAGAATAACTACCACCGATAATTGTCTATTCGTTTAATAAATCCTCCCCCCACTTAACTGCTGTGTGTAATAATGATAAGAATGTGCTCAAATAAACTCAGTAGCGGATCCAAAAATTGGTTGTGGAGGATTTAGGATATCGGTGTTAAGTTTTTCTACACACACTTTCAAACTAGTAGTATTTTAGCTAGTAGGAATAATAAAAACTTACAATGGAGTATATGTAATTAGCACGGTTTCTATTTTTCAGCCTCTTATATAGCAAAATGTAAACTAACAAAAGAGGAATATTACAATCACCACATGAAAGAGAAAAAAACGTTAGTCAATTCGTTTTACATAGTGCAAGGCAATTTCATTTTGGGAGGGAATTGCCAGTGAATAAAACAGAGCTGGTAATAAAGAACTTTGCCAAAGTTTACATTTCGTCAAGTCAAGTAGAACTACTGAAAATATGAATGAGTTAGCTAAATTTCTCTAGTAATTCTAAATCTCTTTCTTCAATTTGACTTACCATAACTCAACTGTCATCAAATACAAGAACAAAAGCTTACTCTTGGCCAGGGGCGTGCGCAGAGCTTCAGTAATGGGATACCACTATACTCCCCCTCCCTCACCAAAAACATTCAAGATTGTCTTAAATTGGCTTCAATTTCGTATTAATGTTCCGAGTGAGAGCCTCGAAAACTCTTTCATTAACATTAGTGAAGGTCAGGTAAAATATCATTTTTGGAGCTTAACTTTCGAAAAGTTTCCAGAGAAGATCTCGAATCTCTCCTTTCTCTAACATCCTGAAAACATCTAAAACTGCGTTTTTCAATTTCGAAAATTACTGCAGGAGAATCCCCCGTAGCCCCCTCTCGGTAAACTAGTCGAACATAATCTCTAATTGCGTTTTTAGAAATTCAATTGTAAAATTTGCCGGGGAAGGGAACCCGAATCCCCTCCTCCCTCAACACCTGTTTTCAAAGATGATCTGAAACTGCGTTTTTACAAGTAGGGGTAAGTGGTGTACCTCGGACATATGTGTACCTTGGATCTAGGCTGATTATAGCTCTGCTTATTAAAATAGTTGAACAGTAACATGAGTAGTTAAAGTATTTGCCACTAAAAGTCTCAGTGCATATATTTTTGTTTTGTTGAAAGCTAATCTGATTGAAGTATTATTGAAAAAGGAAATCCACCATTGAAAAGTATGTTTTTCCAGACAATTTTATGTACTTTTATTATGAAACATATATTGTTCATTCTGAAATAAAGGTCATGTATTATACAGTCATGTTCTAACTGTAACACCATGTGCTTGAAACAAAGTTAGTCCCAACTGTAACATAATGGTCAGCTACTTTGTTTTTATAACCAAGTGGTGTACCTCAAACCCAATACAAGTGGTGTACCTTGGACTGGTTCAAGATACACACTTCTGCATAGCTGTTACAACTCCTAAAATTTTACTGCGTGATGGTTAACTGGGTGATGGTTTAAGTGGGTTTTTACTTAATGATGCTACTGGTGTGACAATATCTGAAGCTAGTAGGTACTTCTTTGCCAAGCATTGTTACTCCTGAAGAAATAAGGCTATATCCAAAGGCACTACCAAGAAAACAATTCTGTAGGGGAAGACCTAAAAGAAAGTCTTGTATTTTGATCGATACACCCGAGAAAGAGTTTCTTGAAATAGAAAAGGCTAACAAGGCAATGAAAAAAGTAAAGCAAACTAAGACAGTAAAACCCCCTACCAGGCCAGTTAAAAGAAAGCTTGATTATTTCTCAGAGTTTGAACTGGAGAATATTGAAGATTGATATGAGGAATCCGATATTTCAGATGAAGATTTTAATGAGCTAGAAGATCCAGATAACATCAATATTCAGATTGGTGTTTTTGTATTGATGAAATTCGCTGGCAGAACTATCAAATATTTTCTTGCAGAGATTATTTCTACTGCTGATGATGGGATATGAAGTTAAATATCTGAAAAAAGATTCAAACTGTCAGAAGTTCACAAAAGATCCTACCATTTATGAAGTTGACAAAAAGGATATCATATTCAAGCTAAAACACCCAGTACTATCCGGTGGATCTGAAAGGCAGCTCCAGAAGTTAACCTTTGGAATTGACTTATCTAATTACAATCTTGGTTAGAAATAAGTGTAGCTTAAAAAAATAATCTTGAGCATGGTTTTTAGAAGCTAGAGCATCTTGTTATTTTATTAAAAAGTGAAACGTTATAAGATAATAAGATCTAAATTTTTATTTATCTTTGAAACAAATAAAAAATGTATTTCTAAATTTATGTGTGGATTACTGATTGATAAATAGTGATGTTCTTACTGAAAATCATGTTTTTTTTTTTTACTTGTTAATCATTGGTCCAAGGTACACCATCCCAAGACTCAAGGTACGCCACTGGTGGTGTGTACCTCGATACTAATTGCATTCTTCTGTTTTTCATTAAAAATGTAATTGAAATAAGCTAAATAAATTTTTAAGATAATTATATGTTGTGTAAAAAATCATAAAGTTTCAACTATAGGTATTTGTAGTTAGATTTGGCAAATAATTATGAAATTAAAAATTGAGAAGTGAAAATAGGTTCGAGGTACCCCACCTTCCCCTACAATTTCGTGACTTTTCTAGGTGGAGAAATCCCAGGATTTTCCTATGTCTGCATGAATATTTAACTTATGATTAGGTTCTAATGTTTTATAATGAATTGCTAATGATATTTTCTTCGATGAATTTCTCAAAAGGTATGGAAGGACGGCGCCATTCTTAAGGTTCGCAAGAGATTCTAGACCCCATAGGTACACCACTGAGCACCTTAAATTTTTACACGAGCACCTTTATTTTTCTTTCATGAAAAGCATGATAATCCTTGATATTTAAAGAGTAAAAATGTTATGCACTTCATTTGTGCAAAAAGGGAGTAAAAATCCATCTATCATAAAATAAATGAACTGCTTATACAAGAAAAAGAAATGATGAAGGCTGGGTGAGTGATGTAGACACTGATTAGGAGAAGCAGTCAGCCACATTCACCTCAGTATCATTTCATCCGCCTCAACCATAACAGCAAACCATTATGATGCTATGAACTGTTAATCTCGTTTTTTTTTGAGCAATCACGATTGCTTATTGCTTTCATTCGACTGTTTTGATGTCCTATGATTTTATTTTCCCACCAGCACCCTCTGCAGCATCACCGTCGACCGGCTCCTCACGATGCTGCTCCTATAGCAAAAACCATCTCCAGATTGCATCCATGTCCTACACACATACGCATATATACACAACTACACACACACACACATACACAAACACATACACACATACATACAGACACCTACACATACACACACACCTACACACAGCTACCCACACACTCATACCTGCACTTAGACACAAACACACATGCCTACACACACATACACATACCCCTACACACAAACACACATACCAATCACACACACATGAACACACACACACTTGTGATTGCGAAAAACATAATTTGAATTCAAGAGGTCAAAATTCAAATTAATTTTTTTTTTTTTGAGAGCTAATGGGGGTACTACTGTATCCCTGGTGATCCCCGTGCGTACGTCCCTGCTTGTCGTCAATATATTATTATTTTTTAGGCTTGCAAACCATGGTTAATCCAGGTTGCTTTTGTTTAACGTTTTGTGTGACATCCAAAAACACCATCCAGAAACAATCTGGATTAATTACTGCCAACTATCCCAGAAAATAGTTACATTATTTGCTGTCACCAATCAGTATTTTTTTTCCTTCTCAACACAATCATTAACGAACTTGTCTGTTCTGCTATATAAGAAAGTGGTGAGCCTCACCGATCAAACTTCTGTGACGGTGAGTCTGTCAGTCCTCCTAGAATACCATCTAGCTGTCCCCTGTATAATTCGAAGGGATATTGGAACATGTCTCTCAACATGTTGCCCCTGTCCGATCCTCGGGTGTCTGGAAAGAAACCATTGATCATGGAATGTCCAAATCGGTAGGCAGCGGTCGAGAATTCGTTGACTAAAGTTGCGGGGATGGTATCGTCGTACTGTGTGTAACCAGAACGACGTACGGACAGATCAAACCATTCCATGCGTTCAGGTCCGAGCACCAAAGGTAGAAATTCATTGTAGGTGATCATTTGCAGCTCTGCGCCGACAATTCGCCTGAAAATATGAAGCAAAATTGAGACTAAATTTTTCATAGATACTATATTACATTATAACTGGTAATAGCTTACACGCTTACTTATTTCTTAGTAAAACCTGTTCTGAAAACAAAATAAGTCGGGAGTATGAACCTCGACAAAAAATGGCGAAGAGAGAAAAGTGATTGCAAAGTTAGAGATAGGAAAAAAAACATTTTTATAAATAGTAGAAGTAACTTAATGTAATACAGAGGATGCTGGTTATTTGAATCAGTGGTTAACTGAATCAACCGCTTTAATGAATCAAATCGTCAAAAGCAGAACAAAATCCGAGAGGCTTTATTGAATCAGCCGCTTTATGGAATCAAAACTGTTTAGAACAAACGTGATTCATAGAAGCGGCGGCCACTGTATCAATAGCTTATAAAGCAAACCACCCCTCCAGAAGCACTACAAATAGACATTTTGAATGATGGATTTCTTTAGGTTTTATGGCAGAAATGTCCATTTGCGGTCGATTCTGGCGTAAATTTATCAACTGATCAAATAACTTTCGTCTTTTACGAGATAGCAGAAGCTCATTTCCCAGCATGTCTGAATCATGCATTATTTGAGCAAAAATTAGTGACTTAGCAAGTTATAGAAGAACATTATAGTCTTATAAGAATTGAAGCGAAAGTCGTGCCATATGTGATCAAGCGTTTTCCTGTGTGACATTCCAGCATTGATAGCTTATACAATACCATGAGTTGAAAAATGTCTTTAATGTACGAGCGAACCATCAGATATCCTAGCAGATCAACTAAAAACAATTTCCTGTCCCAGCACATTTTCCCCCGAACTGTCACACGTGTTGTGGTAGTGTGTTGTTAACTCTATTGGATCTATGTATGACGAATCTGTTCTCCACTCACGTATGTCATAATCACTGACAGAAAAGGATTTATTGCTGAAGATCCAATAACACGTTGCAATCAGTTTTCCTGAGATCGACACCAATCCAAATGGCACTGCCTAAGTCGAGTGATTAGCGGACATTATCCTAATAGACCTGAGCTCAGAGTTTCCACGTCGTTTACGATTGGAATCACTTTGACACCGTTGCATCCTTATCATCTGGAAAATGACATTAGATAGGAGATAGAGGCTGCAACAAAAGCCTCGTGTCACAATACACAGAAGCAGTAATTGTATGGAATTAGCAAACGTCCAATTAAGAGAAGTCTATCTGAATGAGGATAGAAAAGTAAAAATTTGATGCGCGCGTTTCGCTCATTTGAATGAGACTCTGCTTAATTTAGAGACTAACATACATCTGCAAAAGCTGACATTTCTAAAAACTAATAGATGCGTCCATTTCCGCCTGTAAACCGGATGTGTGCCTTTTCATACAATCTGTGGTCAGACAAAAAAATTTTTTCCCCAGCAGGCGTATTCCTCCTCTTCTGATCTTTGTATGTTTGTACAAAAGGTTAAAGAGAAACGTTATTCCTAATGAGCTAACGCTGCCATGAATCGATATCAATCGAAAAGGTGCCCAAATATTGAGAAAATGCAATACGTGTGACAAAAGTTATCCGATATGATTATTAAAGAAATATTTCAGCGTCTGAACATTTTCCAACCCACCTTTCAGAAGATTCAAGCATCAAACATAACGAACCCACATCATTTGTTTAAGCGGTAAAGCCAGTTAATTATCAACACCGGGAGGATTTTTGCTACTTAGTTTCATTTAAACAATGCAGTTTCACTTACGAAAGAACTAAGTTTCACTGGAGGTAAAAATTTCAATCAACGTAACTTATGACATAAGCCGTAGAGGAACCTTACTGCACTCGAACATGTGCAGTTACTTCACAAGCCATGAGAAAATCGGCTAATGTTTTGACCGGCATTGTTGGAGATGTGAAGGACCATCTCACAGGAACCTACAGGGTGTTTCAGAAAGAACTTCCCTGATTTTGAAACATAAAAGCGAAACTGGGTAAAATAGAAAAATGGAAACAAGCTGTATTGCTGACAGATAGGTATGGAACTTTTATACACCGATTTTCGGATAAAATTCTGAGGATTGGTCATCAGAGGGTGCTTAAGTTAAATGTATTTTAAACTGTCTAGTGTCTATGAAAGTATGCTCATCGAACCCTGGTCGAATCAGATTACAATAGTTTCGATAAGGACACCTTTTACAAGAGTAGCATGATACAAACGAAGAGAAAAGTTCGAAGTCACATATGCCTTCACTGAAATGGATGCACTGCACATGCTTCACAAACAGAGTAATGCGTAATTACGAATTTCTTCCTTCGGTTGCACCGTGTTGATGCTGTGAAAGGGGGTCATATCGAAACCATAATTATGCGATTCGACCTCTATTCACTTTCGTTCATGCTTCATTTAAGAGACATTTGTGATTGCTGCTCCATCTGATGTCAAATCTTGGAACTTCCAAAACCGGTGTGTAATCTTTCTAACACACCACTTGTTCACCTTTCTGTCTCTTCTTGTAATGCCATTTCAAGTTAGGGAGTCCTTTCTTAAACATCATGTGCAGTAAACTCGATTATCCGCTTAATATGGGTGCGGGGTTACTGTGGATAAGCAAATTTAGTGCATAATCTGCAAAATAAGTAAACCACGATGCTAGATTATAATACGATTGCTAAAACCGAAAACTGTATGTTAAAAATGTATGTAAAAGTTAAAACAGAATCGATACAAACGGATTTGACGTATACTATACACAGCGCTGACTAACTACAGCCGATCAATTTAGGCTACGCCAAAAACGTGTAGTGGAGGGGAGAGCAAATTTTTAGAACAAAACTGATCTGGTTTATCGTTTACACGCGTAAAGAATGTGGATGTAAAACCTGAGTTTCAATTAGTCAGTTTTCGGTCAACTAGGAAGGTTTGGTATTATTGGAAGAGGAGGGAGAAGACTGAAATTAGAAAATCTAAAAATAGAGTTTTTAAGTTAAAATGGGTGCATTTTTTTAATTCAGAAATCGATCGCCAAAAGCTGTGACAGACCGCGGATAAACCGCAAAATGCATAATCCGAACTCGGATAATTGTGAGTTCACTATTTTTTTACTTCTCCGAAAATGACTCTCTTATCTAAAATGCTACGCAATTCCGAATTGGCTTTATGTCTCAACCTCTATCACTCTTACAAGTTTGTCGCAACATTGGAAAGACAAGGAATTGCTACAAATAACGTAACAACACTATATCGCAAACTTTTGGCCATTGTTCATCTCTTGAAATACTTGCTTACCTTGATTCTTGATAGAGCCTCTCATCATCCCAGCTTGGATTGATTTCTCGAAGTCGCCTGGCAATCCTATTGTGTTCTCTTAGGGAAATAATGTGTAGAGAAGTCAGAGCGGGGTGCTGATTGGCTCTCTGATCACCTGCGAAACACGAATGTTATTATTGGACTAGTTAGCTCTTTCATTTTCACGGGCTACCTAAAAATGAAAGAGATGTCCATTTGATGTTTTAGTAGTAGTCTAACGTCATTTTCTGAAGCGTTAAGGAATTAAAAAATGCACGTAATGCAGGGTGTTTAAAATAAAATTCTAGACGAAAAAGTTGTTTTATGATTTGGATAGCAGCCAAAAAACTGGGCGCTTAAAACAATTATTAGAATTTTATTTTCTAATCCATATGTTAAATGGCAACAGGAAATAAATAAAAATTCCCTTTAAAAATCAATCGGTACCTCATTCGGCTCTCGACTCGCAGCGATTCTCGAGAAGATCAAGCTTCAGACTTACAGACAGACAGATGCGAACAGATTTTAATAGTATAGATTAATGCTCATTCTGTAAAGTATGTTACAATTAGGGTGGTAAATTTGGCGCTTGTTTTAACAAAGTTTTACTTTGCATGTGCGATTTTGCGAATTAGAAAACGAATTGAAATTTGATCCACGCCTGAATTTCTTTCGCGTAAAAACTGTTTGGAATCCTTCCTTGAAAAAGTTATTTGCAATAAAGCCATGTGTTTTAAAAGAATTTTATGAAATTTAAAATGAACGATAAGCAGCTGTAAATCACCTCCTCAAGACGGGACTAAGACGAGTCGCATCATTCTTACAAACTTTATGGGTGCGCTAAATCCTTTTTGGCTACCAGAGTGAAGGAAATTTCAGCTTCAATGAGAGAAAATCTGCTTCCAGCTTGGTTATGGCTATTCTAGACGGATGATTCCCAATAAGGTTTAAACTAAAGTATCTGAATCTCATAATCGGGCTATCAATACTTGCTGGCAGACGGTAATAAGCACGCATTTTACACCTGATGGTTTAATTTTGTAATGTAAACTTGAATCTTTTGTGGAGTGTGTTTGAATTTCACAATGGGGTTCTTTCCTTCAGTCAAAAGTACTACTTTTAGTCACTAAAATTGATAGAATAAGCAAAAAAGAAAAAAAGTAAAAAAATAATTAATTTGAACTTTGGAAATTATGTTTTTCGCAATCACGAGTGTGCATGTCTGTGTGCAGGCATGAGTGTGTGGGTATGTGTGTGTGTATGTATGTGTGTATATATGTTAGAATGTGTGTGTATGTGTGGTATGCATGCACGTGTGTGTAGGATATGGACTCAACCTGGAGACTAATTTCTTTTAACTGTCCGATTTTCAAACAACTCGTGGTCTTTATGACGTCACAAAGGTGCACTTGGCGCATCTTTCTACCGCTCTGTGAATGGCAACAATGAATGGCATTTTTATCATTTTCGACGTCTTCAGCAGAAGAGTAAACAATAAAAGTGCACCGATTAAAGATTTTTTTTAAATACATATTAAACTTAAATAAATTATTTAAAAAATGGTCAGATTCTATGTTTTTAAGCATGTTCTTTCAGAAAAAAAAAACTTTTAAAGTTTTGGAAACGACCCCATTGCACACTTGGAGGATTCAAAAAAAAAAAAAAAAAAGCTAAGAAATGTATCCTCTACATTTTATTCATTAAAACTGATATTGAATACGGTTTCATTTTGATTAGACAATGTTGCGATAAATAAATTTCAAATTCAGAGAACGAAATCCATTTATTATGTTAAATTAAAATTTTGCACCTCAGACACGTATTTCGGGGCTCCAAGGAATCTCTATTTCAATACCCAGAGATATTAGCTTCCGGCTGAAAAGGTTTTTGAAAAGAAGTCCTCATAGATCTCACCCTCAAGGGAGATCAAGCAAATTAAAACACTAGTCCCAGATGCATCAAAAATCATTTAACTTTATTTGCGATTAGCGCGGTACCCGCACGACTTTGCCCGTAGTAGGAAATTAAAAGGTCATTTGGTTCGCTTGTATATTTACAAATAATGGATGGTGAATTTCTCGCCAATTTGCTATGTTCATTTGCTCGCCCATGTTACAGTTACACGTTATGATAATTTGGTAATTTACTCGTCCACGTTATGATAATTTGCTCGGTAAAATGTTCTTGAAATTGGAATAGAAAAAGAACCAAATCGAATTTTCGAGAAATCACTTCGAAGTGCTCACCCCTATGCTAAGAACTAATTCTGTGCCATATTTCATGAAAATCGGTCGAACGGTCTAGGCTTTACAGGGTTCGTACTCAATTTTCGAAATAATATGAAGGAGTTTTGAAGGAGAAAAATAAGATTTTGAAGGAGTACCAATGGGCTGCCCGTAAATGAAGTGTCACACTTCATCTTACTCCTCCTCTTGTCACATGTCATATTTTTTATAAACATACTGTTATAATAACTGCATGATGTTACTTTTTGTCACCCTCTCTCTCTTCCCCTTGTCACAATTTCATAAACCCCTCCCCCCTCTCAAGGCATGACATCACTTGTGAACGTTACAATATCATAACTGCGATTTGCTACACAATTGTTTTTTTAACACAATCACTTAACATAGTACATCTGCTTATGTATTTCTAAATATTTAAATAATAATTAGAAAAACTGACTTTTGCAGATGAGAGAGTGGTGGAGAGAAAAGCACAGCCAAGCACCATTTAAGCATGGTTTACTTTATGATATGTCTTAGTCATCTAATAATATTTTCGCCTTCAACTTTTATAACTTCTATGATCAATTTGTAAATCACATCTTTATGAAAAATTAAATATACGAAATTACTACATTAAAATCGCCCTCATACCTTCGCCCTTGTGATGAATGTAAGTTGTGTCGACCGAAGTATTTTAAGTTACTGTCATAGAAGAAGACTATGGAGTCTTGAAATCAAAAAGAAGGAGTTTTGAAGGAGTTCAAACCAAAATGAAGGAGTTTGAAGGGCCCTACAAAAATATTTCCTAAATGAAGGAGTATTGGAGGAGTTTTGAAGGAGCGTACGAACCTGCTTTATGCGCGTAACAGACATCCAAGCATCCCGACATCGTGACATCCAGACATCCCGACATCCAGAGACACAGACTTTCAGCTTTATTATTTGTAAAGATAGTCAAAATGTGTTACGAAATTAAATTATCACTTTTTGCAAATGACTTTACCTGTTTCAAAGCAGTCAAATTCTGTATCTTGAAAACTGCATTGATCGTCGTTTGGAATGGAACTTCCTGGGGGCAGTTCCCCGACTTGCCCTACATTCACGGACCGCAAGGTTCCTAAAGAATGACGAAAAATAAGTGAATATGTAGCAACAGCGTAAAGAGAATATATATTGTCATGTGTGGTATGGGTAATAATTTATGTATCAAAATCAAATGGTGCACACTTAATTAGGTAACGCCGTTATTCCGAAAACGGAAAAGGAATAAAATTTCTTGCACCTGAGCTCACACACCTGAAACATATGCAAAAAAAAAGCAATACATAGCTTGAATAATGTCATAGTGAATGAAAAAAATAAAAATAAATTAAATAGTAAAATAAATGGAAATTGAGAGCAACAAAATCTATTTTACAACTTCAACTCTTACACGACTGAAACTAAAAAGAATTGCAATGAATATGAGTGTTTTGTCATTATTCATATGGAGTTACAGGATTTCGAAATAATTCTGATCTCCCCCCCCCCTTTTTTTTTCTTTTTTTCAAATCTAAGGCCTGAAAATTAGGCCCATCATTTAAAAGAGTTGTGACTGAGTGTAAGGAATCTGGGTTTGGTGAATTCTCAGCAAGTACCTAGTGGAATGCTCAAAAGTTCCCTTCGACGCTATATTTCTGGGCCTTATACTTTTTACTGATGCTAAGGGTCTACTCGTACATGCGTACATTACGGACTTTATGTCATCACAAAACCCAAGCACAGCATTTTTCAACTGGAGGAGTATCAGAAATGAGAAAGAAGATTATTATTCTTACCACTTCCATCCCTATTTCGAAGAGCCATAGCCTCCTCGGTTGTCAGTGCGTAGATGTGCGAAGCATCGATGTAAGCTGTGAGCTGATTGGTCTGTTGTCTGGGTCCTAAAAAAAGCATATGCAATTAACATACAGATGCAAATTTATTGAACTGTCTTTCTTGTTATCATCTTCTCACATATATAATGAATTTCAAATAAAAATTTAAAGCACATATGAGAGCATTTTAAAGCACAACAGTGGCAGATTCACATAGTTTTTGTGTCCCGCCGCAATGCATTTTTGACTGCCGTTTGTCTATCACACAACTTTGTAAAACATTTACTATGTGCACTTTTATATCCCTTAACGGTCTCCTGGTAGATGCGACATTTGCGATACGACAAATCCGCGCTGAGCACAAATATGTATTTCTCAGATGCCACGGCTACTACAAAGGGGAGCCTCCGCCCTTTGTTAATCGTCAAAGATTGCCAAAACTATTCTAAGATTTAAATATCAAAAAATGTCCGGGGAGATCACCCGAACCCAAACATCACCAAAGATAACTTAAAATTGTTATTTTAAGACTTAAAATTTCAAAAAATTTGCATTTTAAACTCCAACTTCGGAACCTTTTCCTGGAAAAGAGCACCTTTGCCTTTACATCAGTAAACATAACTTGAAAATACTTCTTTACCACCTCAATTTGGACAAAAAAAAAAGCAAAATAGTTCCCTGAATCTTCCTCTGAAGTTACCAAAGTAAGTCTAACATTGAGTTCTTAGCATTTCGTAATTTCAAAAAAAAAAAGGAAAAGAGCCTTCAAACCTCTTCTTTAGCCTTTAAACCACCCAAAGATAACTTTAAATAACATTTTTAAAGCTTCCACTTCACAAAATTTCCGGAATATTACCCTTGAATCAATTGCCTAAAGTTTGCTAAAGGTGGCTTAAATTTGGGTTAAAGACACCAGTTTGGGATTTTTTTTTTCGTGGAGCCCCCTCCCGCCCCCTTCCTTTCCCATTTTTACATCATCAGAGATTTCCGAAGCATTTTTTTCTTAAGACTTCAACTTCAAAGAATTTCCGGGGGGAGAACCACAAATCTTCTCCCTGCTCCCCAACGCTGACAAAATAATGCTAAAATCACAATTCCAAAACATTTACGACGGAGAGCGCATCCTTAATCTTTCCTCTTTAAGTTCCTTAAAAATTAGCCCAAAATCCGGTCTTCATCTTCCAAAAATGTTTGCCCCCTCACTTGAAAGCTCCATTCACCACTATTCCGCTCCGCATACATACTTGTTTCATAGGCGAAATCAGGAAGAGTTTTGGAGAACCCTCGTTTTTACAAAATAAGTCATCATTGACCGCAATCGGTGAGCCGAAGCCATTTGTTTTGGTTAGGCTGTGCTGATTGAGTTAATTTTCGTACGTCCAACTAAAATTAAAACTAAATATAATAATATCAAAGTTAAGAATTAAAAGTTGAAAATTCAATTTTGTTGAAAAGTAAAAGCATATGGATTAATATTTTTTAATGAACGAAGTGGGAAGTTTATGAGCAAAGCACTTTGTAATTCCGCTACATGTGTTCGTAATTTTCGTTGCATATCTTATTACATTGTTTCTTTATAACCTATATACCGTTCAAAATTAATCATTTTTAAGACAAAAAAAAAAAAAAACTTATTAGTTTAAATAAGGTAATTTTTCTGACGAAACGGCTATGTAACCTTAATGATTCGGTAACCTGAAATTCTCTATTCTCTCCATTTTCGTCTAAAATCTTTCGTTTTCGACCAAAAGCTTCATCCCAACTGCCAAAGTTACAATCTAAAAATAAAAAACAGCTTTCCACGTTTGAAAACATACCGAATGCCTGAAAGTATTATGTGAATAGTATGAAGAATATTGATTGAATTAAATCTGGTTTTGGTTTAAAGGAAAAAAAAACTAGTATGTTGTGGCCATCACGAAACTTTCTTCTATATTTTTCCTTTTTCTGATCCCTCCCCATGCTTGACGAGGAAGCAATATTCCCAACAAAAACAAAATTACACATGCAAAAACTTGACGACCATCCCAATGTCTGAATTATTGCAAAAACAAAACAAAGAGCGAAAATTGAAAGTTATTTTAAAAGCCTTACTTGAATTAATTACAAATATTTTATTTATTAACAAACATAAGATGGCAAGAGTTAAAAATTTTAAATCATTGAGATAATATTTCCGATCATTTCCATACAATTAAAATCACGAGAAATACGCAGACGACAATCTATTACGATTTATCTTTCTTATTGTTGCATTAATAAAACTATTTTTATTCGCAAAAAAAAAAAAAAAAAAAATCAACACCTCTTGGAGCGATTGGAGTCAAAATTGAACCAAAGCCTGTTTACGTATGGATTCACATATATTCCAAATTTCAACCAGAACGTAGCATTACTTCTTGAGATAGGGCACTCACAATGGAAAAAAAGAACGGGCGATTGCGCTACCCCCTTTTTAGCTGTTGACACCAAAATAAAATCAGCTCTAATACCCACTAAGGGCTACTTGTCAAAAAATTTTTGTTTGATTCCGTTCGTTATTTCTTGAGATACAGCAGTCACAATTGACGACAAAAAACGTTCTATAACTCAACCCCCGTTTGAGCTATTGACACCAAAATTGAATCAGCACCTGCTCCTGTTAGGGGCAACACATGGACCAAATTTTGTTTGATTCCGCCAGTTACTTCCTGAGGAATAGCAAGCACGCGTAACTCAAAAAACGTCCCATTGCTCCACCCCCCTTGGAGGAATTCGCGCCAAAAACTAATGGGCACAAGTTCACATAGGGGCACATATGTGTACTAAATTTCGTTCGATTTCATGCGGTAGTTTTTGTTGTAGAGCGGCCACAAAAAACTGGTCACACACAGACGTGACACACATACATACACACACACACACACACACATACATACATACACACACACACACAGACAGACAGACATTTTCCAAAAATGGTCGAAATGGACTCAGTACACCTCAAAACGTTCGAATCCGTCAAAATTCGAAATTCGAAAATTTGCACGAATCCAATACTTTCTTCTATATATTAGATATAGAAGAAAGTAAAAAAGAAAAAACTTGATCTTAAACAAGCTCATTTATGTTACGGTCAAAGAGGATAAATTCTTTGATTTTCAAAATGCCAATAACCATGGTCGTCAACGCAATCCAACTCTCCCCATCCTTAGTTAAACAAATGGAATCGTTTACTCCTCAAACGATCGGAAGTCAACTTATCAGAGCCTTACTATAACATCATTTTTATCCGATTGCGCGTGCGCGACGCAAACGAGGGTAATGTGTTTATCAATCTATGTATGTATGTTTGTTCCTATGTGGCGTTCTAGAGGCTAAACGCCTTGGTCAATTTTAATAACTCTTACGTCAATCGATGTCTTAACCTTGGGAGTGTCACTAAACACATGTCAGTAATCAAAATTCTCCATATCAACAATCAGTCGCCATTTTGTCATTTTGGGATCGCGTCGCATGCTACCTGCTTGCGACACAGCGAACGGAAAATGCAGGTAGTGTTTTCACTGCCTGAATTTTTTGTTTACTAAGTCTACGAATTCGATTTTAATCTTTAACATGTTGCATTTGCTTTTGCCTTGATTCAAGGGACTGAGTTTCGCGACGTGTACTTTCTTGATGGGTTTTTTTAGTTCTGCGAGAAAGATTTGACTGACTAGGTTTCCGATTTCGCGCCATCATGATTAAACAGGTTGTTTACATAGCTGTGATGTGGTTGACTACCACTTTGTTTTGTGGTTGACATTTTTGCTAAAGGTCAAGCACATGTAGCTTTCGGCCGAGTTAAAATCATCAGTAGTTTAGACCACTGCAAGTTACTTAATAAACCTCACGATATAAACTCTCTCAATGAAATGACAAGATTTCGAAATTTACCATCTTATAATCATAACTAAGTCAATGAAAATTAACTAAAAAGTCAAATTTTACGGGGTTCCTTGATTGGTCAAAAAAGAATGGGCCCCGACTATTATCCTTCTATTATGCTCTTGACTTTATGATTTGTCTTAGTGTGTATCGATTGTAAAACTATTTCAATGGTGTAGTTATTCACTAGTACTTGATAACATTCTAAACGACTTGGCTTACATTTTTTTCTTTTTGGTTTTTTGGTTTTTACGTAGTCGGGTTTTTTGTTTTTATTTAATAATTTTTTATTAACTATTTGGATTAGAAAATCCCTTCGAACGCGAAACGTTTCACGATGCGTTTACTAATGCTTGTTTTTTAATTTGAAAATGAAATGCGATTTTTAAGTTGTTCTGATCGTCTTACCTAAGGAACAGGTGGAGCAAATGGTGGAACGGACGTTGCTCAAACAGGTGATCCCGAAATTCCGGAAGAAGGGATCGTCTTGGTCTATGAGGATGGGATCACACTGTGGTGGATCTTCTTCACTCACAGGACAGCAATCCAGAATCTCATTGTTTGCTGTAAGAAAATTCACATCGGAATTCAAGAGAAGTATTTATATATCATTTTTATGCCATTCGCCAATCAGCAATTCTACTAGAAAGCTAGTTAAGCATAGAGAAATTCTAAGTTTACAACATTTCTTAGAAGACATTCCTCCTCGAGTGTAAAAATAAATAAACCCATTGTGATTTTAACAACTGGTCAACAATGAGAACTTTTTTTAACACAAAAAAAGAACCACTTCATAACATTGGGAATCGAGTGTGGTGGAATATTTTAATGCCATATGAGGCAGTGAGAAGTAAAGGGATGTAAGTGGACATTTTAAAGTTTTGAGTAAAACGACTATAAAGATAACGTTCTAGGTAGGCTGACATTGAATTTCTTTTATAAATCATGCTATACAGCAGCACCTACCAGGGCCACTAGTACTATATCTTGTCCATGGCAGAGGAGAGGTTCACTTACCATTTGTACGGGTTATCTCCAAATTTTTAATTTTACCACTTACATCCTTTTGCTTCTCACTGCCTCATATGTTATTTATAGTTATTATTAAGACGTTAAGGCACTATTTTTGCATATTTCAACATTTTTCTTATGAGTGATGCAATCTTGAAAGAAAAATGACAACTTCGACATTTCTCTTAATTATGTCTTTATTATACTGCTATCAAATTGACCCATGAAAATAAATAACTTCTTTATCATTTAAGACAAATTTTCTCTAGTCGAACGTGC
The DNA here is from genome assembly GCF_026930045.1 of Uloborus diversus. NCBI lineage: Eukaryota > Metazoa > Arthropoda > Arachnida > Araneae > Uloboridae > Uloborus > Uloborus diversus. Next base: position 91,060,805 of record NC_072737.1, on the reverse strand, counting down.
TTAATCGAATAGGCAATTTGCAACGAAAAACTATTATAATGAACGAGATGTTCCATTATCCGGGATCAAAATAACAAATTATAACGGTTTGGTGCTTGGAAAATGTTTTGTATTAAGCGGGATATTCTTTTAACCGATATTCTAATAAGCGAGCTTGACTGTATATTGAAGACATTTTAGTTTGCTGGCGTTAAGGTTCCGTGAAACGTGGACTTTGTAAAAAGGCTTCCATATGATTGAAAAGTTTTTGAAAATGCTGACATAAAGCACTAATACTCGCAAGCCCCCTTGGAACAGGTACGATATCTTGAGGGAAAGTACTGAAAGCTGATCCAGCGTGACGGATGTTATCACTTCCCAAGGTTGTTTCATTGAAGTGCTATGTCCGAAATTTGGCGATTTTAGCATGAATATTCATAACAAAAAGACACTATTGTCCGTTTTTCAGGAGAAGGCACTTCGCCACGCCTCTTCGAAAGCAGAGTTCCATTTTATGCGAAGATAATCGGTACGCGATCCACCAAAAGAGACTCCAATAAAGGAGACAACCAGACAGCCTTAATTTGGGTGTGCATTTTAATGTGCAAAAAAGTCTAAGTGTCCTTTACATCACTTGCTTCACTTGTATGTTGTCATATTAGTTATTCTTACATTTTAAAAACTGCTGCTTTTACAACAAAATGCTATGATCTGAATATACCTTCCGCCGAAAACAGCGAAATCGAATCATCGGATACCACGTGGCGAAGGAGGAGTCAAGTGCCTTCTTGTGAAAAACACACAATACTTACGTCCTTGGCTTAGGGGACTGAGAGAGATGTCGTGGTCAAGGAACTGGCCAAAGGTCATGAATGCGTGGGTGACGTAGTCTGTCGGGTTGTCGAAGTGGGAGTGGATCTCCAGCGAAATGCGTCGGGGTGATGGGAGGGGTCCACCAGATCGGGACAATCGTTTGTCGGCAGTGCCTGAAAAGAAAAGAAAACAAAATTGAAATTTGAAGTCTGTATCATATTGAAGCAACTGAAGCCCTATATCGTACCTTAAGTAGCGACGTATCCGCCATCTTGGGGCTAAATCCCATTTTCTTTTTGAGTCTGCTATAAGTAGCTTATTTTGCTTCTTGATTGAGGTGCATTTGATTGTGGAATTACATTGAGTTAGCAAGAAACCATAAACAAAAAGCAAAACACTCTTCTTCATCACAGCAGACATAGAGGTGTGGGGTTAAAACTTCGCGGCCAAAACTTCGCTGGACAAAACTTCGCGGCCAAAACTTCGCCGATCCATTACTTTGCGCGGTCAAAACTTCGAGTGGACAAAACTTCGCGCGGTCAAGACTTCTCGTGGAAAAAACTTCGCGTGAACAAAAGAAAGAAAGCATCAAGTCCTAAGATGGTGAACGTATCACTACTTTATTCTACGATTCAGGGCTTTAAGGAATTACAAGCGTGTAAGATCCTAAGATCCCTTTATTAATTACTAGCGGTATCCGAACGGCTTTGCCCGTAGTAGAAAATTAAAAGGTCATTTGATTCGTCTGTATATTTACAAACAATGCATGATGAATTTCTCGCCAATTTGAAATGTTCATTTGCTTGCCCAGGTTACGGTTTCGCGTTATGATAATTTGTTAATTTACTCGCCCACGTTATGATAATTTGCTCGATAAAATGTTCTTAAAATTGGAATAGAAAAAGAACAAAATCGAATTTTCGAAAAAAGCTTCTAGGTGCACACCCACATGCTACAAACAAATTTAGTGAAAAATTTCATGAAAATCGGCCGAACGGTCTAGGCGCTATGGGCGTCACAGAGATCCAGACAGAGAGACTTTCAGCTTTATTATTAGTAAAGATTTATCAGTTTCAGAAAATGCATGTTAATTGAATTCTAGGTTTAAAGTTAATATAAGATAATTTTCTTGTTTCTAATTTCACTAACATTTTTTTTTTTTAATTTCTCGTTGCTAAATTTACCACTGACCGTCTGCGTATTCTGGATCGACGAGCCTCTCAAAGCAGCACGAAGCCATGCCCCAGGAAGGGTGTTTCAGGTTGTTACAGGTCCCATCATATGTTCGATATCTGTCACTCGACCTGCAGGAGAAGTTGAATTGTCGTTCGCAGTTGTCCACTTCACTGCCCTGAAGCATGGTCTTCAGATCCGTTTCGGCCAGTCCAAACATAATTTGCTGTGGAGTCAAGTTGAACCTGCGTGAGGAAAATAGACAAATGAATTTGAACGGCACTAACTAAAAAAAAATCAAAATTTCTCTCTTGTTCTTCGTAATTCGCATAATAGTGTACAATGTACATTGGATCAACAATAAAAAAAGATCATAACGCACAAAAAAAGAAAAAAAAAAGAAAAACGGGAATCGTGTGTCGTAAAGACAATATAAGAATAGAAAAAAGAGAAGACAGAAGTGAGAAACTTTTATCTTTTCTTTCTTTTACATTCCGAACCCTACTTCACCCGCACGTTTTTGCCCACGCAAGATCTTGTTTTTTTTTTTTTTTTCTGCGCTTGACTTAAGCATATTACCAACAAAAGTTTATATTCTAATGAAGAAAATAGATTACAAACAATAAGAAAACTAATCACTACTCGAGATCCACTTTTTAATTGTGTCCAAAAACAATGAAAAATAATAGTACTAATCATCAAGTTAATTTTGTTAATAAAAGTTAACAATGCAATTACAATGCATTAGATATCGCTTTTAAACTGATGATTTGACTTGAATCAAAGAAACCTGCATTATTTGAAAATGTTAAATCCACAAATATACGCCTGCTTAAGTTCTAACTTTTTAACTATAATTATTTTTCATTGTTTTTACCAACAATGGGGTGGTTTCCTTCAGTCAAAAGTACTACTTTTAGTCATTGAAATGGATAGAATGAGGGGGGGGGGGGAAAAAACCATGGACCCAGAAAATATTTTATTTTCCCAACAGTTTTTTTTTTTTTTGAATTAATTTTTTAAAATGTCCGATTTTGAAAACAAGGCGTGGTCTTTATGACGTCACAAATGATGCAATTTGACGCATCTTTCTACCACGTTTTCACGTTATGATAATCAAGCAGCGAATTAAAATTGCGCTCTACGCTTGCTATCAACCATATCGTTGCCAATACACGCGAGTAAAAATGCGAATTAAATATTTTGCACTGTGAATGGCAACACTGAATGGCATTTCATCATTTGTGATGTCATCGGCTGAAGCCGTAAACAATGAAAGCGCTCCGATTTCCGTAATTTTTTAAAAATATAAAACGTAAACAAATTTATTAAAAAATGGTCAGATCCTTTGTTTTAAAAAGTATGCTCTTTCAAAAAAAAAAATACTTTTAAAATTTTGGAAACGACTCCACACACACACATTAAAATATAACTTCGCCATTCCCATCACACAAAACGTTTGCCAATCAGAATTTCAAAGTCCTCGCATGAAAAATTTCACTTAAAAAAAAAAACGAGCTGATGTGTGCATCACATGACTTCCTTTTACTCCAATTTAATGTCATTTCCCCATTATTCGCTATTTTAATGTGATTCAATATTTATTCTCTAAATATCACCAACAATGGCCAAATTGAAACCAAAAAAAAACTCCGCCAAATTTGTCGCCAAGTTGGCGACAAAACTTGGCGACCAAAAGACTGGCGATATATCGCCAAGTGTCCGACAAATTATAACGCCACTTGAGTTTACATCGAAATTAACAATGATTTCCCCCCAAAAAGGTGCAAAAGACCCCCTTAGGAACATCCGAAAGCAACCAAAAGGGGAGGTGCACAACTAGACCCCACTACGAGTCTATGTACCAAATTTCAACTTTCTAGGACATACCATTTTTGAGTTATGCGAGATACATACGCACATACGCACATACGCACATACACACATACGCACATACATACAGACGTCACGAGAAAAGTCGTTGTAATTACCTCGGTGATGGTCAAAATGGATATTTCGCGTGTCTATACATTCTTAGGCACTTTTCCGCATGTGGTCGAATCGAAAAAAAAACTCAACATTCATTTGGGGGTGAGCAAAATGGAAATTAAGGGCGATTTTTGAGTGAAAATTTTTTCGCGAATACAATACTTCCTTTTTTGTAAAAGGAAGTAAAAACTTTGTTGCAGCGAACTTACTCTATAAGGAGGATCCTGGTGGCTTCTTCGAATCTTTCTTGAACGGTTTCCAACCTTCTTGATCTCGGTCGACTCGCCAAGAAACTCCGATGTCGTTGGACGGGAATATTGTTTTCGGGTCTCACTGGAGAGAAAAACGAGAAAGATTTATTAACATAGGGGAGGGTGACCCAAAGCGGCTAGGTTTTCGAAGAACGCTCGAAAATTCCAGTTTTTGGACTTTTATCGCAACAATTTTGGTTTTATTTCCTAGCAGGGTTCTTGAACTTCAAAATAAAAAGTGATTTTTGTATTATTTCAAACCCAATATTGATTTAATATCAAAGTTTACAAACATTTGAAAACCCGCTTTGCCCTACCATGGAGCGCAAAGCGGTTAAGCTTAATTAATTGTGGTTTGGTATATTTGCCAGTCAAATATGAAGTTATGAATGATTAAAATAATTGACTATCTACCTGCCATTATAAAAAAAAACGTATAAAAAAGTTGTACTAATCCAATTTAAAGTCAGCACATGTGTTTATAAAACATAAAGAAATAACTGATTAAATTAATAGACTAAATAGTTGCCATCATAAAAGTAACTTTTTAAGTTATACTTATCCTGTTGAAATAGAAAATCTAAGTCAGCACACGAGTCAAGAAATTATAAATAAATATATGATTAAATCCTATACCCGCTTTGCCCGAAGGTACGGTTTTTATTTCAATAATTATAACCTTAAATTTAAAAAAAGAAACAAACGAAATGACTATCATAGTTTGTAGGTGGATGGTTTCAGAATAACGTAATATTATTGTCAATCAAAAAAAATAAGCTGGTCTTCGACTAATCACAAGTTATAAAACTTCATTTTTTAAAGAAATGTATCATATTTTTTATTTTAATCCTGGTTGCACTGTGCTGCTTCACGGCTGCTTCACTGGGACTGTTTCAAACTCGGGGGTGTTCACGTAAACACGACATACGTATGCATCGCCGCTTACACACCAGGGGGGGGGGGAGGCATACGAAGGTCTACCCGCTTTGGGTGACCTACCCGCTTTTTGCAACCCTCCCCTGTATCATACTTCATCCGACATGGGAAGTTCATTACCTATCGCTCTTTTTCAATAATTTATGAACAAAATTGAGAATGCGTTTTCGTTGTATTTGGCTGATCCAAATATTTCATTTTTACGAAATTTTTTAAGTATTTTTTTCAATATTACCTCTTTATACTTCGAACTATATTAAAATGGAGTTTTGTTTAAAAAAATCATTTGTTAAGAAAAAGGACGTTAAACCAATTTTGGTTGAGTAATTTTAAGGAGTCAGATATTTTTTCACTGATGAAAGATGTCAAAAGAGTGCTAATTTCTCTTGCAACTTATTCCTAAATCTAATAGTTTGTTGGAAATTTAAATTACAACACGTTCAAAGGTAGCCTGTATACTTATTTTAAGATGAATGTATTAACTATGAGTAATATTAAGGTTTTTAAGAAATTATTTTACTTTAGCGATTAACATAAAATTCTAAATTTGAAAATTTCTGCTCACAGCATTTAAATTCTTTAAAATATGTCAACGGATTTTTTTGTTACATAAGATACATCATATGTTCAAAATAACCCATTCTTTTAAGAATACCATATGTTTAACTATGACTCACCAATTTTCGAGCTAGTCAATTGTAAATGTACTTTCATTTTATTATTGTTAATATAAAATATAAAATTACATTTAGAATAGAAATGAAAAATTACTTAAAATTCTGTATAATAGTAGTACACATAAGTTGGTGTTATAACAATAAGAATTTTGTCCCGAAAAGAGGAAAAACATGTTTACACAATAGGATGTTCTAAAAATTTAAAACATACATTATACAGTTTAAGACTCACTAGTTTGACCATAATGTAACATTAATAAATTAAGACATCTACTTTCAAGCCACACAGCAAAATTTAGGTTCACAACACAGGTTTTCACACGACAACGAAGATGCCGCTTTTAACAGTCTTGGGTTTCAAGAGGGGGGACGGGGAAAAACATTAATCCTGACCTCACTAATGGGTAAACCAAATAATTTATACTAATTTCTAATACTAATAATTTCTTTTTCTCTTAATTTTCTTCTGAGGTATTGTACATTAAATATTAACACATACAGTCGTTTCAACTTGTCATCAAGCAGGTAGCTAGAAATTTGTTAAGAGGGGGCGAGTCCAAGATTGCACGAAGTTCAAACGTGAAGAAATACTAACTCAGAAGAATTAACAGTGAATTATATTAGGTAAGATTAATTAATAAAATATCATAATTAACTTAAAATTAATCAATTAATTATAATTGGTAGAGTCACAAATTTTTTGTGCTCTCAATCTTTTTTCTGTGCGAATTTTTTTGTGCGGTATATGAAAATTTCAATCAGATTGGGACTCAATCGACAAAATTATTTATAAAACGAGTGCGAGGTAGTATCTTCAAGTGATGACAGGGAAACCCCGATGGGAGGTCACTGTGACCTCCCATCTGTGTATTCCCAAAAATTTCGTCCAACTATTCGGCACCATTATCATCACTCGGTTTATTTTGATTTCGTTTAAGGAAGCAATTCCTAGCTATTTCGTAAGTTTTTGGGTTATTTTCTACGTGAGATTTTTTTTATGCGGTCTCTATCCACCGCATTTTTTTTTTTAATTGTGTTGCAAAAACAACGTTTCATAGTCAAGCAGTTTTTTTTTTTTTTTTTTTTTGTGCGGTCCCTATCCACCGCGTGAAAACAGGTTTGGATGTATTATCATATGCTTTGATTTCTAGATATAACTTTTTTCTGACTGAAATGATGTTGCAACAAAGTTAAAATATAACTAGATAGGAATATCGGTCATGTTAAAAACAGGTTAAATATTTCCCATTGCCTTACTATTTCACTTTACCTCACATTTCCTTGACATTCCTCATTACTATAGCGCTTTACTTTTGAAAATTGATGATGTAACTAGCTAGAAAAAAAGAACAAATTTGTGCTCTTGCACTACATGTCTTGAAATGCTAAAATTTCATTTGAATACAAGTATAGTAATTTCTCCAAAAAATAAATAAATAAATAAATAAATTTAAAAAATAAATAAATAAATGAATGAATGAATAAATAAATAAATAAATGAATGAATGAATAAATAAATAAATAAATAAATAAATAAATAAATAAATGAATAAATAAATAAATAAATAAATGAATGAATAAATAAATAAATAAATAAATGAATGAATAAATAAATAAATTAAAAAATAAATAAATAAATAAATAAATAAATAAATAAATTAAAAAAATAAATAAAAATAATTCCTGCGAACAGAGAGTTCTGGATTTAAGTCCCAGACAACGGAGGTTTTACTGTCCCTTCATATGATTGTAAAACTTGAATCAATGGTCCAGATTTTAATTTCGGGGAATGCCTGAGATATTTGGACTCTAGTAAATAAAATACGTGTCCGATTTTGCAAACATTTTAGCATGCCAGGTATGCTACATTCCCGCGCCCATTAACCGTTGCACATGACATGTTCAAATGTCGTACAAGACGGTACTAAGCAGCAACGAAAAGCAAACTGATCATTGAACACAATTTCGCAATACACGGAATGCAAGTAGCTCATGTCATGCATTTTGTGAAAATATATTAAAAAGAATCACATGTAAAGCGCAAAATATATTAATCGTTTTTCTAGGAGATTTTCTTTCATTGGTTACTTTAAAAAAAATTAAAAAAAAAAAAAACTATTTCTAATGGCATTTCATAAATTTCATGACAATTTGAAGAACGGTTTTGTTTATACCAAAATGAGGATTTAAAATTGGAACACTACATACACTTGGAGTATTCTACGAATTGTTTGTAGAAATAAGTTAGTTTTATGAGAAGATGATAAAATGATGAGAGAAAATCTTGTATGCTTACATCTCGGTTGGTAGCCTTCTCTTCTTCCTCTGATGACTTCGGCTGCTCTTTCGAAAGCTTCTCGCACGGACCTTGGTGTAAAATTCCTGGGCAGCACCACTGCAGGGGTCTGCCGTTGCCTCTGACTCAGTGGGCGAGGGTTGAATTGGGCCTCGACTCCCAGAAGGAAGACTGAGCACAAAAAGCTGCAAAGTCGAAATAAAACAAAGTTATAAAATTTGAGAGTAAAAGAAAAGGATCGAAAAGATTTATCGTTTTTAAGGAAAAAAAAAGTTGTTTTTAGAAAAAAATTTCAATTAAGGAACAAACAGGTTTTGAAACGTTATTATTCATTTATTTATTTTTTAAAACGTTATTTTTGCTCTACATTTGATGTTGTTTTTTATCTGAAATTTCAACTACGAGTAACTTTACTGTAAATGTTTCTCTTATTCATTAAGAATTTATAACTAAATCTAGATAAGTTACATTCAGTTTATTTTTGTTTTAGAGTAGTTTGTAAAGTTTTCTTTGTAGTAGTAAGTAAAGTGAAATAAAATAATCATAAGTTTAGATATTTGTGTATTCCAAAGCAATGTTTATCATTTTAGATGCTTTTCAGTTTTTTCTTGTTAAAACATTCATGGGAGCCTACCAGAAGGCAAAGGGGGGGGGGGGGGGGCGATGCCCAGAGGCCGGATCTAAATTCAATTGAAACTTTATGAGGCATTCTGACACACGAAGTGCGCAAAGAATATCGAAACAAGGAAAAACTCATTTTCTCCATCGAAAAAGCAAGGATAATTATTTTCAAGAACGTTCTTCAACTACCATGGCGTCAAGACTGATAAGAGTGATTGAAAGTAAGTGCGAAATTATAAATTAATGTGGTATTTTATGGAAAAATACTGATTGTCCTTATAATTTTGTGCAGTTTTTACAAAGGCATTTTTTACGGCAAAATATCTATATACAGGTAGTTATCAAAATAATGGAAACGCCTGTGAATAAAAGTGACATTTTTTTATGTGCGTCGTAAGTAATAAATAACAAAACTTGATATTTGTTTTTTTTTTTTCTTTTCCTTTTTTTTTGTTTTTGTTTTTTTTATAAATCGCAATGTACACCTTCTGATTGCACATGGTTGCTTGATTGAAGTTCTGGACGTCTTGGATTTTTTCCAAGCGCGTGAAATGTCGGAACTCTCAAATTTTAAAAGATGCGAAATTGTTGGAGCGTGTCTAGCTGGAGCAAGTGTAACTGAAACATCTCAACATTTTGACGTTTCTAGAATTACAGTATCTAAAGCCATGACAGTATACAAACAGCGCGGTAAGACAAGCTCCGGCAAAGCAAAATAGTGGGCGAAAAGATAAACTCAATGAAAGAAACCGACAGGTATTGAAGCGAATTGTAATGTCTGAAAAGTAAACAATAGCAGCAAAAGTGACCACAGAACTCAATCACTACCTGGATTCACCAATGTGAGTGATTACAGTCAGAAGGCACTTTTATTAACAGAACATTTACGATAGAGTAGCGACTCCCAACCCCCTTGTCACTGAGTGTTTCCATTATTTTGATAAATACCTGTATATTGTATTTTTAAATGATCTGCATTCCACAATGGTTTTTAGCACAAAGAAGTATTTTATGAGATTTTTTTTCCGTGTATTTTTGTGTTTTCCTCATAAGTCTGATTATCACTGCAGAGTTCATGTACTTGACTGATTGCGAGTCTGACATCTGAGCTTTTGAAACTCACAAGATTCAAAAACCTTCTCTCAATTTCCATTTGAAAAAGAGTTCACTCAGGAATAAAACAAATTTTTGCATTTTATTAATATTTAAATAAGCTGCAATAAGCCGTGAACATGTTGCCGAGAGAAATAATCATCTCTTGTGCGCAGTCAAATGGAAACGGTAGAAAATTTCTTTCTACTTGTTTGAAGCGAAGGTGAGAGTACTTCGTTTGAATACATAATGACATAATGACTTGCTGACCTTCAGACGTCAATAGAAATAGCCTTTAATTTCACTTGCAGTAACGAGACGATTTTTTTGAGGAGAAAAGAATGATTATGTCAGAACAAAAATGGTTCAATTCAAAAAAAAAAAAAAGGAAAGTTCATCCGGTGTGTGTGTCTGTGTGTAGGGAAGGGGGGGGGGGGTAGCTGCTGGCGAAAGGAGGGAATAGTTCTAACGTTTATTAAAGAAAAAGGACTAGTTGATGATTTGAATCGAATTGATGAAAGCTACATGAACTAAAGCTACAATACTTAAAAACTCTGAAGAAATTCTATCTTAGACAGAAATATCCACTCCTTTAATTGGTATAAACATTTTAAATGTTCAAGTATGGATTCACCAACAAGTTTTCGAAAGAATTATAGCTTATTTTTCGACTAATATATTGGTTAAACACTCCAATAAAGGTGAGACCAGGCAAAATTAGTTTCATAAAAAGTTTTTTTTTTTCATGATTGGCTTTACGAGTAAATCTTGGTTGTTCTTGAGGTGATCGCACACAAGACTACTGATGCCAACTTGTCAAATCTCATTTCTTTCTCGCCAAGTCCATAGAATTCGATGTTAAATTCACAGGAAGCTTGTTAAATTGCTTATAGGTAAGACTTAATTTTGGATGAAAATTATCGGAATGAACGCCAAAATAAACAAGATTACAAGAAATGAATCGCGTAAAAACATAAAAATGATAACTATTTACAAAATTTGTAACAATACATTCGTTTGCTTACATAAAGGCTATTTTTAAAAAGGAAAAAGCGCGACCTACGGACTTGAGAAAACAATAAAAAATCTTCGTTGCTCAAAAGAAAAAAAAAAAAAACTAATGAAGCAAGAAGTGTACTAATAAATTTTCTTGTGTCTGAAAGTTTGAGTTTGAGGTGATCTGTTACATTTCAATACTGTTAAAAATAAAAAGAAAAAAAAAAACATTCATTTATTCAATGTTCAATGATTACAAAAATAAGTAATAAAAGTGTATATCCTTTCTTTCAAAACAAAACAGTGTTAATATTCCACAAAACGACTTTAAAATCAAAGCATGGACGATAACTATGAAATTGGTACAAAAATTGTTAAAGAACTTCTGGACACTTACAAATTTCAACATGCTTGTTTCTTTGATATTAGTAGATATAATGAAGTAGATTTCGATATATGTAATAGAAATCAACCGCTACCCAGATGACTACTACAAATTTCTCTCAGACATCCAAATCAGTTGATCATAAATCTTTAAGGCCATTGGATTTGCTGGACAAGTGACCGACTTTTAGATATATCCAAATCATGGATACAGTTTCTTACATATCAGCTGTACATCAGACTGTAATACATATTTTAGATATGCATATTTTGATAACTTCTAGATATCCAGACATTTCCAAGGCATGCATATGGATTTTGAAGTGTTCTACCGCCCTAAGACAGGTCTAAGGCAAAAATACATAAAACACTCCGCCAGCGCAGTTATTCCATCCGAGGACTGCAGTTTCGTGCTTTTTAACACTCATCAGCCCGGAATAGGAAGTGACTGAGTTGGAGGCAAAACACCTCTTAAGAGTGCCAAACAAACTGGTAGCTAATGCAGAATTAGCAAACAGACGAGTGACCGCACAAAGCACGAAACTCCTCGGATGGAATAACAGAGTTGACGGTGTATTTTATGTATACATATGGATGTTTACATGTCCATTATAGATATTCACAGTTGTACGTTTAAGTTTTGAGTACCTGGACGACCGAGCCTCGCTCGGCTTTAAAAGAATTATTTTTTGTCAACTCATGTTTTTTTAAGGTTCAATAATTTTCCAAATCTACTTGAAAAGGTTCACCTTAACGAAATATTAAGCACTCGACCTTCTTATAACACTAAAGCACCAAACAAAGAAAATTCTGAATGTAATTAAATCAACATTTTGCTTTAAACTATCTGTTACATTTGTTTCCACTATACAATTTTTCTTGTCAGTAATTAAAATATTTTGACCTTGGAGCCAGTTTTGGTATAGTGAAATCGGTTTTGCGTTTCACGATTTTATCCCAATCGAGATTTTCTTTTTGAACAGTACTTTTAGTGTAGTTGGTCACTTTACGCCATAAAATGCTACATACAGCATGATATCTATCAAAACTTTTGATCCACAAACCTATTCCATCAAATGATAACAACTGTCTTAACAAAACATAAACAGTCTCAAGACATACGTTTCTTTGAAATAAAATTTATATGCGAAATTTAAAAAACATGTTAAACTATTTGAAGTGTAAAAAGAAAATAAATAAATAAAATAAAATAGGACGGTCAAGCAATAGTTTCACTTAAAAAAGAAAAAAGCCTTACATTAACTTACATAATGCTTTTGAATTTGTTTTCAGCCAAGTGTGTTCGAAATTAGCCAAAGTTGCCCATATCAGCGAAACATGGCAACCCTAAACAAGTTTAAAATTTTAAAGCGAGAAGAGACAAATTTTTATTGTTATGGTTGCAAATCGTCTGCCTGATGCGTCAATTCACAGTTTACTTCAAGGCTTAACTCAATTAGACTTTATATTAAAAAACTCGTTTTTGTAAAAAATAGCGTTTTTTTTGTAAAAACGCTGATGTAAATGAACTTAGAATGCTAAACTACAATTAAATCCAAAATTTCATCCAAATCGTTAGAGCCGTTTCCGAGATACGAAATATATACATACCCACAAGAATTGCTCGTTTAAAGATATAAGATATTTGAATATCTTATGGATCACTATTTGATATCACGTTATATTATAAATCTTCATGGATGTCTATTTTGGCAAAATTTCATTGAAAACTTTGGTAGAGGAATTCAGAGCAAAGTAAAATAGAGCGAAATATTTACTCTGCTTTTAGCACCTCTTATCTGTTAGTTATGCAGTAACACATGTAGTCTATTTCAATCATTACAAAGTTACCTCGAAAATAAAAGTTATGTCAATTGACGCGTGTTCAACAATCAGGCTTGAACAAAAAGAAACAGAGAAGAAAAATCAGTAAAATTTTGCAGCAGATTGCGGAAAAATAATCAAAAAGTAAACATTTTAAATCCCCCAATTACAGGAAATGCCTTTAAAATAAAAGCCAGAAATTTATTTGTTCATATTCGAGAAAAAAATGGCAACAGTTCTTTCGTCTCAATAATTTTCTTCACGCTATAAATTTTGGTAAAAGCAATGTTACGGAAAGTTGAGATGAAGCACTGAATAATAATTTGAATGGAGGAAAGCCTTCGAAAAATAGGGATTTTGGGTCGAAATCTAAGTGTCATAATGGGGTCGTTTCCAAAATTTTAAAAGTATTTTTTTCTGAAAGAACATACTCAAAAACACAGAATCTAACCATTTTTAAAATAATTTGTTCAAGTTTAATATTTTTAAAAAATTACTTAAATCGGTGCTCTTTCATCGTTTAACGCTTCTGCCGATGACATCACAAATGATGAAATGCCATTCTGTGTTGCCATTCACAGAGCAAAATATAAAATTCGCATCTTTACGTGTATTGGCAACGATATAGTTGATACGCAAGCATAGAGCGCAATTTTAATTCGCTTCTTGATTATCATAACGTGGAAACGCGGTACAAAATGGCCAAAGAGCATCATTTGTGACGTCATCAAGACCACGCCTTGTTTGCAAAATCGGACGTTTTAAAAAAAAGAATTTTCTGGGTCCATGTTATTTTTTTGCTTATTCTATCAATTTCAGTGACTAGAAGTACTACTTTTGATTTAAGGAAACAACACCATTAATAGTTTTTAATTTATATCTCCACATATTATTATCGGAGTATTATGGTAATTAGCCAAATATAAAGACGGGAAAATTACGAATCCATCGATACGATGGTCAGTTTGCTGGCGTTCGGGAGAAATAACTTGGACATAGATACATAGATACATAGCTACATACATTGATACGCTCAGATTTTAATTATATAAGATACTCATATAGCAATATTTTGTTGTGAAAGTTAAAAATTATTTCAGTTATTAAAATGATAAAATTCATGGTATTAACATTTTCAGTATTGATTAAGGCCTGCTAATATTTGATGCAGCATTTATTTATTTATTATTAAGCTTACTTTCATCGTAAAAGTTTTATACAATTAGTCAAGTGCGTGCGTTGCAAAGTGGAATAGTTCATTTCATTTTACTTATTCAACAATTTGTTGAATGACTTACGTATTCATTTATTATTTACTTCACTTGCATGCCTTCATTTAATAACTCATTTATTTATTCATTCATTCACTTATTTTCTGATTTATTCACTCATTTATTATTTTCCTATAATAATTTATTTATTTATTCGTTTGTTGTTACATTATTTAGTCATTTTTTCTGTCATTCGTTTATTTATACATTCATTTGATGAAAAATATTTTAGTGATTACATAGAAAGTATTTCATCAGTAAAACACGTTAATTTTTACTTTCACATTACTTGTTTTTTTGTGTATTTTCATTTTTAGAACGAATTTTCATTTTGTTCATTTAAAGAAAGGCATTCACCCAAACTATTTTAGTTTGCTTCATATTCCTCTACTAATAAAATGATGAACAGGTTTTATTATGTTTTTAACAGTTTGTTTTATTTATAAAATGATTGAATAGCTTTTTTATTATTAAAATGTGTACCGATCCGAAAAATGAGACTTCAACCTTCAAGTACTTTTGAAACCACTCCTTTTTTTTTCAAACTCGTAATACATGTGTGTTGACGAATTTCGATGTGGATAATTTTCCTTATTATGGTTGAATACGTAATGTAAGTGTTCTTTTTCTGATAAGTGCTTTACGTTGGTTTCTAGAAATTTCATGATTTGTTATCAAGCGGAAGTTTTCGAATATGGTTGGGCAACAAGAGTAATTATTTGCGGTGCCACTCAGTTGTTCAATTTGAAATGCCTGCGTCGTGCAATTTATTTTTTATTTTTACTAATAGTGTATTCAAACTTCATAATTGCTTTTGTGAAAAATGAGACACTAAAACTTAAGTTAAACTTAACTTCTAGAACTTCTACATATTTATGAATGTCCACGTTCATCCATTTGTTTTAAATTTTACTTCTGAAAAAAAAAATAAATAAATAAATTTAAAAAACGATTATTATGCTTCTTTAATTTTCCAATGGTATATGTTGCTTAAAAATGCATTTGCATTTAAAAGATGAAGATGGTAAGGTTTCGCTTCATGAGATTTCAAATACATATTAGATTGAATATTGTATTTACTTGAATTTTATTAACCACTAACGGTTCCCGCACGGCTTTGCCCGTAGTAGAGAATTAAATGGTCATTTGGTTCGCCTGTATATTTATAAATAATGCATGATGAATTTCTCGCCAATTTGCTATGTTCATTTGCTCGCCCATGTTACGGTTTCACGTTACGATAATTTGGTAATTTACTCGTCCACGTTGTTATAATTTGCTCGGTAAAATTTTCTTAAAATTGGAGTAGAAAAAGAACAGCATCGAATTTTCGAAAAATCGCTTCGAGGTGTTCACCGCTATGCTACAAACTAATTTTGCGCCAAGTTTCATGAAAATCGGCCACAACGGTCGAGGCTGTATGCGCGTAACAGAGATCCAGATATCCAGACTTTCAGCTTGTAAAGATTTTAGGATATTTTATTAACTATTAGGAATTGAAAATGTTACCCGATGAATACTTCACTATCGGAAGTCATTGTTTAGTGTAGTGGATATTTATTATAGATCATCTGATTTCGAACATTTTTGCAATTGGAAGTATTCATCTAGGACTAACGGTTGCGAAAATAGAAGTCTTGCAGATTAAACGGGAACGCCCTGTCTATATATGTATTTTTTAAGGGATGGTTATGGGTCCATTACCCTGTTCAAGTTTTTTAGTTGCTTTTAGCATTTAAGTTCAAGAAATTCACATTTTAAAATCGCTAAGTTTACAGTTTTTACTGTGTAAATAAAAGTAGTAATTTCTTGTAGATTTTGTTTAAAAGATGGTTGCTAATGCATTACTGTGGGCAATCTGCGTTTCTTTTTTTTTTCAAACAAAAATAATGAAGGTTAATTTGAGCGATGTTTTATAATGGGCAAAAATATTGAACACTAATTTGATATTCTCATAGCCATCGGCGTTTTATGTCGGAAGGCGATGACAGTAGCTACATCAATTAAAAACATTTCACCTGGCTTACGCATCTTTACAGTTACAATCAGGGTTGCCAGGATTAAGAACAGTAAAGACGGGACAGGCTTCTAGGAGTGAAAAGGGGGGGACGTCTTTTTTTGAGACGTCTATTCATGATAAATCTGAAAATTTAAATGCAACAAAGCAATAAACCTCACAAAATGTCACCTATCCAAGTATAAAAATCGTTTACATTGCGATTGACAACGCATGCGCAGAGATATATTTCCAACGTGGGTAAATGAGCAAAGAAGCAACCATTTAATTCCTCATGGTCTACCGCCAAAACAAAAACATTCAAACCAAATCAAAAGGGAAATAATTTTTGCGTTTGCTGCCACATGATTTTCTTATTGCTCATTATTTCTCTTTTTTTGTTTCACTTTATTTTTCCCCCAAAAATAATGTCTCGTTCTGTAAAATATTGTTATCAGCTAGAATACGGGACTTTAGCCATCCCGTATGGAAGTTCCCCGGGACGTGGGACAATTTTTCAAACTACGGGACTGTCCCTTGAAATCCGGGACGTCTGGCAACCCTGGTTATAATATTCTTTGATCACTTGTAGTCAGACTGGGCTGTTTTCTATGTAGCGTCGAGAAATATCCTCAGAATTCATATCGTTGCCTCAGAGCAACAGTAAGATATATAATCCTAGAAATAACACTAAGATATCTTACTGTTGCTCTGAGGCGACGATATATTACTTTACTTTTCCTTGAAATTAAAAGTGAAAATTGGGAAAAGTGTCACTGTAAGAGCTCATTAAAGTTCCCTTTGAATCGAAGTTTTATTTGTGACTGAAGTCTGTGTCATATTTTTGCATTTGTACAACGTTCGAAGTAACAGTCGGGGTAGAGATGACTGTTATAAAATCAACGAGTTTGACCTTTTTTTTTTAAATCAATACTTTCTCGAGTTGAAATATCATCGATTCCGACGTGCTTACAAAGGAAATGAAACGAGCCTTCTCAAAGAATTATTGAAGGGGACTACGAATAAAATTCGTTTACATTGAAACCTGCAACCATGCGCACTCAGAGCTAAAAATATTTGGCATGCGTAAATTCCTAATTTGCCGAATAAAAGTCCAAATTTTACCGGATGATGAAATACGGGTATGTGCACATAGGTTACTACATCTAATAAAGAGGGACATTCGGGCATTTAGAAATTACAATACAATTGCAATCATGGTCACAAATTTGCCGAATCGGCAGACGAAAATCACCGATTTTGGACATTTTGAGAAGTCATTGTGACCTCCCGTAACCTCCTATCTGGGCGCTTATGCCTATATTTAACCATTGTTATTGCTAGGAGGTATTGGACTAATCCGTTTCCCAGCTGGTAAAGAGTAAGTGGATATCTCGCAGTGATTCTCTTTTGTTCCCCTCTACCATGAGGAATTTTCATTTTAAGGTTTAAAAGTATTCTCAATGATTTAATCCGTCGGTCAATGCAAAGACCTTTAAATGTCCAGATATTACACCCCCCCCCTCCCCTCCAAAAAAAAAAAAAGACGTACAGTAAATCAACAGTAGCACATGTTCTGAATGTTCTCTGCAACTGTGACATGATAACAATACTTTGTTTTATTGAACAATATTCTTCAGCATGTTTTACACATAGCTTCTGCGATTAAAGCATTTGAACAAAGTATATTTATTTTTTAATGAAACCAAAGGGCGGCTCGAAGTTGAAAGACCTACCATATCCATTTCCACTCTGTCGGTAAACATTGAGGGAAAGCCCACTTTTATCACGAGATATCTCTCCATTCTGCTAATCGGAAATACCTCTTGCCATTAAAATCCCATCATCTGCCCTCTAAATATACACATTGAACTTCCCGGTTTTTGTAGTCGCTTTCTCGTCCAAGGACGTGAACAGTTAGTTCATAGCAGAACGAAAACGGATGTTCAAAATTCGACGAATTTAAGAGAATAGCGGAAATAAGAACGAGAGGTTCCTTGTCAAATGGGCTTCCACTCGGAAATTCTTTTTCCCGTTTCATTACCAGTACTACTCTTTTCGAGTAGTTGTTATGCATCTACATTATGTAACTTACTTTTTAAATGTATGAATGTAAAATTATACATGAAGTCATCAGCTACTGAATTTCACACTTTCGTTGCAACTGTTGTGACTAACAGGACTCTTAAAACGTGTTAGTTATATGATTTTTAGCCTACTTTCCCGTAAAAGTAAAAAAAAAAATAGAGGTTTAAATTAAGATCGAAAAATTAAAATTGGAAAGTTTTGAGTTGAGTAAAATATGTCTATGACGATCTGTCTGTCTGCTTCCCCCCCCCCCCCGTCGCATCAAATTTTGAGTGAGCTGTTCGGTTCGAACAAACTTTTTTTTTGTTCAAAAGAGCTCGGTGAGGACACCTCATTCCCATATTTCACTTTTTGATTTGAACGATTTCTCGTTAAGTTTTGAACAGTTGCCAAAAGCTTAACATTAGCTTCTACGGGGAAATTTGAGGCAAATATAAATCTCGAGCATAAAGACAGAGTTGCTTCCAAAAAAATTTGTTGGGAAAAGCACTTGATGAAAAACATACACAGAAAAGATCTATTTGATTTCAAGAACTTTTCGTTCAGTTTTGAACAGTTCCAAAAAAAAAAAAAACGTTTAGTTTTGAACAATTAAAAAAAAAAGAAAGAAAGAAAAAAAGAAAAAGGAAAAATAAAAGAAAGAAACATTAGCGCCTACATGAAAATTTAAGGCAACTATAGATCCTGAATATGATGACGGATTTGCTTCAAACAAACTTTGTTAGAAAAAGATATAGCTAAGATTAAAGCTGAGAAAAAAAGGATTTTGCTTGAAATCAGTAAATAAAAGGATTAATTTTCTTTAATACGAGGTGTTGCTATAATGCAATTTTACCGCTTTGAACACGGTTTTACAATTTAATGTTTGTCACGTACATGTAATTATATTCATATTGGTTACCTTTTTTTCTGCTTTAAAAATACACAACGGAAAAATGGAAAACAATATTTACGTTTAAATTTAATCTTATTAGCTACTTGGAACACAATAGTTCCTGTACTCAAAGGAGTTGTTCGAACTCTCGGCAATCATTAATCCTAATCCGTGGATTAGAGTCCCCGCTTTTAATCCTCCTGTTGGGATGAAGAAAGAAAACGGTGTGTGGTTGAGGATTGATATTCAAAAGTATAACAACGGCACTTCCGATAACAAGAATGAATTTGGCCTTGAATGGAGAATAAATGCTTCTGCAGTAGATTGAACTCTTTTGCTGCTTTGCAATGAATATTCGCGGAAAGGAACTAGTTTTAAGACGATGCTTAATCAACTAAGTGTAACAAGTAAAAAATATTAAAATTAAAGATATTTTTAAATTACGTAAAGATATTTTTTTAAGGGATACCGATAACGTTGAAGAGTTCGAAAAGAATTTGAATTAAATTAAATGATCCACATTCAGTCTGTTCGAGAAAAAAGATAGCTGTTTTAAATGCTATGTTTCAAAAACACTGTGTTAGTAAAGTTTTGATGGGAAAGGAACATTATGTACTCAAACTTTTTTTTTTTTTTTTTTGTAAGTTGCAGTCGTAGAAGAACTAAATTACAGGGATAAGCTAAAAGTTATTGAAGGCAAAATTGGTTTATTACTAAAATGGTGCTTTCCAACTAATTCGTAAAAATACTTCGTAAAAACAGAAGTGCAGAAGCTGAGCTCCCTAGTAAGCTCTCTTGCAAATGGAGCCCTAAATAACTTCACGAACGTTTCTCTACAACTTTCACGGGAAAGATAGACTAAATGTAAACAAAGAAATGTGCCATTAGGCGACGTCAATCACGTGTTTGGCTTGGAAAAGAGCAAATTGGTGCCAAGTAGACGGCGATCGTGAATACTATCGGTTTACCTTTTTTTATCATAGAAAAAAAAGGCCAAATGGGGTCATAATGGCAATTCTTCTGCCAACCTGTTTGTTAACATTTGGTGTATCATTTCCGCGAACGCAGTATAGAATTCCAGAGAAGTTTCAAACATTTTCCCTTGGGACCGGAAATACACTGATCAGTTCGAACAAAATGCAACTTCAATAATTCAATATCATGTTCCTGAATTCTGTTGTTATCTCTATACAAAAAAAAAAAAAAAAGAGAAATTGTGTCTATGTCTTTCCCTTGTCCAGGTGACTTCATAGCAGTGGTAAAAGGAACATATGCATCCCCCAAGATTATGTTGAACAATTATAGAGGAATATCGAAAATCGGTAAAATAAATGGAAGAAAGGATAGGGAAGTGGGTTGAATTTCAAAATAAATACAAAGTATGTCCTTCATGAAAAGATGCTTCAGATATTTTTCAATGTGAAATTCTTGATGAAAATATTCCAATAATTTTAACCAGGGAATTAAAAAAAAAAAAAAATGAAAACTCTGATACAAAGTTTTAGTTGTGAAAAGGCAAGAGAGAAAATGAGGAGTGTACCAGCATCTGACAAACATTTTGTAAGTTTCTAGAGCATTACAGCAACCTCTTGCATTGGCATTAGTAATTGCAGATGAAACTTTTTTCTTCCTCTTGTCTTGTTTTGATTATAACACTTTTGAATAAATTGTAGAATCTGTAATTTTGCATCGTAATGAAAGATTGACAAAATACGGAGCAGTTTTGACTTATAGATATACATTTTAATCATAGCGGAATATCAAATCTGTATGTAGAACTGTACGAAGTACTGTACTGGGAGAAAAATCTCAAATCTGTACTGCATAGATGAAAATAAATAAGAAATACTGAACGAAATCTATTTAAAAAAAATTGGACCTGCCGAGAAGTTTTAACTGAACGTAAACCCCAAAGTGATAGGTTCTTCGAATAAACATTGTAGGAAAGAGCTTATGACGTAGAATATGGGAAAGAAAAATTGTATGATTTGTTTTTTTCAAAAACAGTTTTTGAGTACACGCGTCTTTTTTTTTTTTTTTTTGAGTTATTGAAAAATACCAGTTATTTAACAAGCGTGCGAAGAAGTCGTGTGGTTTCCACGTCTGTCTTTTTTTATTTATTTATTTAAATTTTTCATTTCAAAAATTGTCAATATTTAATTCGCTTCTAAATTATCATAACCTGGAAAGGCGGTAGACAGCAAGTGTAAATATTCAGCGCGCTAATGGAGTGCTCCACAAAGTGCACCACTTGTGACGTCATAAAGACCACGTCTTGTCTGAAAAAATGGACATTAAAAAAAAATGATTAAAAACTAAACGCTTTGAAAATAAAAGATTTTCCTCGGTCCATGTTATTTTTTTCGCTCATTTTATCAACTTCAGTGATTAGAAGTAGTACTTTTGACTAATGGAAACAACCCCATTATAAGAAAGCATCAAAGATACATAATTAACTTCAGCTATTTTTCAGAAAACGGTTCTCATTTACAGATTTTTAACTGCATAAAAATACTACTTGTCCTCCCTTGAACGCTCAAACTCTTGCAGTAAGCTATCGTCACCCATTGATGACTAACTGTCGGTTACTCAACCAACGGTGACGACATTCAATTCGTATTGCAATGCTAAGTGCTAATCACACATGCAGAATAATCTTTGCAGTAGAAGAGACATATCATTGCAATACAAAAACACCTTCTGTTTTCTGTTTTTTAAACCAGATAAGAGTAAGCAATCTCAAACAGTATAACCACGAAATGTCAATGCAACTGGCTAAACGGCCTCCGTGAGTGTGTGGTTGAAGCTGCGTCTTCTAAACTGGAGGCTGTGGATTCGATTACCACCTCGCCTTGGCTGTTAATTCCTTCTCGTGGAATGCAAATCTTTCATATGTATTGTCTTGAGATTGAAATTTGGGGTAACGTTGTGGATTATTGGAGGCAGTGGTTGGAAAAGCAGAATTTGCGAACTACAACTACAATTACTTTGTTACAAAAAAAGTTAACTGCAACTACAAGTACTCTTTTTAAAACGTAGCAACTACTAACTACTTTTGAAATGTAGCACTACTTCGCTACTTTTCAAAAAATAAATAAATAAAAAGCATACACACTTGGGTGTCTCACAGAAATAGAAAGTCGTTTTTTCCTCTTATATTTTTCTTTTATGTCAAAACAATTGTAAAACTAGTATGTTGTGGCCATCACGAAACTTTCTTCTATATTTTTCCTTTTTCTGATCCCTCCCCATGCTTGACAAGGAAGCAATATTCCTGACAAAAACAAAATTACACATGCAAAAACTTGACGACCATCCCAATGTCTGAATTATTGTAAAAGCCAAGCAAAGAGCGAAAATTGAAAGTTATTTTAAAAGCCTTGCTTGAATTAATTACAAATATTTTATTTATTAACAAACATAAGATGGCAACAGTTAAAAATTTTAAATCATTGAGATAATATTTCCGATAATTTCCATAGAATTAAAATCACGAGAAATACGCAGACGACAATCTATTACGATTTATCTTTCTTGTTGTTGAATTAATAAA
Source organism: Uloborus diversus (assembly GCF_026930045.1). Classification (NCBI taxonomy): domain Eukaryota; kingdom Metazoa; phylum Arthropoda; class Arachnida; order Araneae; family Uloboridae; genus Uloborus; species Uloborus diversus. The sequence goes on along the minus strand of NC_072737.1, from coordinate 91,037,992 downwards.
GCTATTTTTATTCGCAAAAAAAAAAAAAAAATAAAATAAAGAAAGAAAAAGAAAAAGAAAAAGAAAAAAATTAATTTGAATTTTGACATCTGAAATTCAAATTATGTTTTTCGCAATCACGAGTGTGTGTGTGTGTGTGTATGTAGGCGTGTGTGTTTGTGCCTGTGTGCAGGTATGAGTGTGTGGGCAGTTGTGTGTATGAGTGTTTGTGTTGGGGGGGGGGAATGTGTATGTGTGTGTAGGCATGAGTGTGTGGGTAGTTGTGTGTAGGTGTGTGTGTATGTGTAGGTGTCTGTATGTATGCGTGTGTATGTATGTGTTTGTGTATGTGTGTAGGTGTATGTATGTGTTTATGTATGTATGTAGATGTATGTATGCGTTTGTGTATGTGTGTAGGTGTATGTATGCGTGTGTTTGTTTGCACGTGCGTGTATGTATGCGTGTAAGTGTAGGATATTGACGCAACCTGGAGACGACTTTCGCTATAGGAGCAGCATCGTGAGGCGGCCGGTCCACGGTGATAGTGCGGAGGGTGGCGGTGGGAAAATAAAATGACAGGACATCAAAACAGTCAAATAAAAGCAATAAGCAATCGTGATTGCTCAAAAAAAAAAAATCAACACCTCTTGGAGCGATTGGAGTCAAAATTGAACCAAAGCCTGTTTACGTATGGATTCACATATATTCCAAATTTCAACCAGAACGTAGCATTACTTCTTGAGATAGGGCACTCACAATGGAAAAAAAGAACGGGCGATTGCGCTACCCCCTTTTTAGCTGTTGACACCAAAATAAAATCAGCTCTTATACCTACTAAGGGCTACTTGTCAAAAAATTTTTGTTTGATTCCGTTCGTTATTTCTTGAGATACAGCAGTCACAATTGACGACAAAAAACGTTCTATAGCTCAACCCCCGTTTGAGTTATTGACACCAAAATTGAATCAGCACCTGTTCCTGTTAATGGCAACATATGGACCAAATTTTGTTTGATTCCGCCAGTTACTTCCTGAGGAATAGCAAGCACGCGTAACTCAAAAAACGTCCCATTGCTCCACCCCCTTGGAGGAATTCGCGCCAAAAACCAATGGGCACAAGTTCACATAGGGGCACATATGTGTACCAAATTTCGTTCGATTTCATGCGGTAGTTTTTGCTGTAGAGCAGCAACAAAAAACTGGTCACACACAGACGTGACACACATACACACACACACATACACACACACACATACACACACACACATACACACACACACATACACACACACACACATACACACACACACACACACACACACATACACACAGACAGACAGACATTTTCCAAAAATAGTCGAAATGGACTCAGCACACCTCAAAACGTTCGAATCCGTCAAAATTCGAAATTCGAAAATTTGAACGAATCCAATACTTTCTTCTATATATTAGATATAGAAGAAAGTAAAAAGTTTCATATAATTTGAACAACGGTAACCATGTCGACTTGCCTCAGAAAGTATAAACAGCACCTGTATGCTGAGACAAATAAGAAAAAAAAACCCACTTTTTTTAGAAACTCGAAATTCCTGTTGCTAAAACGTTGCCCCTATACCCCACATGTACAGCAAAAACATTTATTCAATTTTAAAAACATTTAGATATCCCACACTTGGCATAAAATTTATAATTTCCTTCAAAAAATTGATTTTTTTTTCTTTTTATCATTTAAAAAATTGCATACAAATTTATAATAAAAATATTAAGTGCAAAAATTAATAGTGTCCACATTTTCAGATCAACATTTGCAAATAAATAACAATAATAATAATAATAATAAAAATAATAATACATTTAAAATAGAAAAATAACTTAAACTTGAAAAAATCCATGAGTATTATGTGGGAGACCTTGATTATTTCGTAAAATTTACCGAACCGTTTCTAAAATATATGTTTAAAAAAATCAATTTTTTGAAGAAAATTATAAATTTTAGGCCAAGTGTGGGATGCCTAAATGTTTTTTTTTTTTAAATTTAAATAAATGTTTTTGTGGTACACGTTGGGTATAAGTACAATCAATGCTTTATCAACAGAAATATGTTCCCGTCGTAATCACGAAAATTTTCGCCGCAGGAAATATATTTGTTTTTTTTACTTTCGATCAGTTTATATAAAATTCACGAAATTTTCAACCCGCGAAATCACAGATATGTTCCTTTTCGCGAAATAAGTGCGTTCACCGTATTTTTTTTTTTTTTTTGGAGCAATAGTCTCTTTGAAATCTAAAACATTCATCCACGGAACATTCTCGGCAGAAAAACGAGTTACTCAATGGCTGGTTATCGTTAATTCATATACTTTTATTTTTAAATCAAGCTCTATTCAATACAAATATTGGCGAGATAGGAAAATTACGATGCCAAACAAACTAATGGCGTCAAACAGATAGAAGGTATGGCGTCAAAATGATAGGCTGAGGTCAGCTCGTATTTTTATGCCTTATTTCTCATTGCATCAGCTGATGTACTTGTGCAAAATTTGCGCCAGTCAAATTCGTTTAAATCTTGATTTTTCTTTTTTTTTTTTTTTAAGTTTATTTAAAAGTAGTTTACAGAAATCGCTACAAACTTTTTTTTTTTGTATCGAACTACTCACTACACTACTTTCTTTAAAATGTAGTGCACTACACTACAAAGTACTCAAAAATGTAGCTACTACAGTAGCGTCGCTACTTGTAGAGCGCTACTTCCAATTAGTTGGATTTGAGGTGTAAGATTCTCCACAGAGAACAGAAAAAGATCTCAATTTGTATTATTAAATCAAATCAAGTGGCTAAAAAAATTGAGGAATCTTTTTTCACTGAAATGCATCATTAAATTTCGCAATTTGATAATTGGACGCACGAGAAATTAGTAGTCATTATGTTTACTATGCGGTCTGTACAAGTGTTAGTTTAAGAAAGAGGTGGATAAAAGTTTCCATCTAGGGAAAGTTACAAAAAAGCGGTACATCAAAAGTTATTTAATTTAAATATTCCCGAAAAGCCAAACTAGTCACACAAAAATGTAAAAAAATTGAGAAAATTTTAAAAGAGTTTAATTTTTCTTTTCCGACTCTAGAATTAATGTTTGACAAAGTAATTAATTGATTGAATGATTCTAAGAAGTCGGAACACTTTATTTTCGAATTTGTTTCTGCCATCAATCGTTCCACGGGGTCAGGGAAAACGATCGATTGCGTCCTCCCTTAAGCACCTATGCCCATCATGGTCCACCTGTATGCCATTTAAAAAATGTTGTGACGAGAAAGATATTCGAAAGGGCCGAAGCGCCCTCGGAACAATTGCAGTTGAAACTAGAAACGAATCACCTCCTTTGCTTACTCACATCCTCCTGCATACCAATCTTCTTTAGAATTCTGGCACTACATTTTCTTGCAGCAATGAAAACAAATCATCGCTCTTTCGCATTAGATTTATTACCAATTTTTAGCATAAACCAAACTTTATATAATTAAATATCATTTTTACAGTGGCTCCCAAAAGTGTTCGTACACATACGACTTTCAATGAAATAGGCTCCTATGCATTGGTTAGAATTAATATTTTGGAATAGGTATTTAATTATAAGATCTGTGATCTATTTTTAACAAAACTACACGAAAATTTTTAATAAAACATTAAAAATTAATTTTTTAAAAATCAAAAACCAAAAAGTGCCGGAAATTTTATCTCACAAAAGTCTTCGTACACTTTGAAAAAATATCAAAAAATTAGTAAATAATCCAACTATTTGCAAAATTAGTATTTAGTAGAATATCATGTAGTATCAACAACAGCTTTTAAACGTCTGGGAATAGATTTCATTGTTTTTTCTTTCTTTTTTTATGCAATTTCTGAATAAGTGTTCAGCCGCACTTCGAGTCTTACAATTTCTAGTTTGCTTTTCGTTTCAATGGTGTATTTTCGTAATCTAACCACCAGATATCTCCAAATATGTTCGCGATTGAGGAGATATTTCTAAGTTTAAGGACAATTTTTGTGGCACCAAACGCAAACGTGTACTTCTTATCGCTATTTTGATAAAAAACAAATTTGTTTCCGATTGCCAAATTTTGGGCTAATAGTTTAAAATTGTTTTTCGAAATATTTAAATGAACAGCATGATTCATTTTTTCATCAAAAAATTCCAAATTTCCAAGTCCTGATGCTGTTATGCACCCTCACATAAAAGCACCTTCACCGTCCTGATTAACTGATCCAGTTAAACTTCTTAAGATTAAATTCCTCATTTTTCCTTCTATTGACAATTATACAACAATTTAACCCAATATATTAAATTTATTTTCATCCATAAGTAAGATGTTGTTCCAAAACATTTTGAGCTTATTTATCATTGATTTTACGACGGAAAGCGTTAGTTTACTGTTTTTTGTACAAACAAGAAAATTTCTGCGGGAAGAAGTCCCCTTTAATCCAGCTAATCAGAGAACTTAGCGAACAATTTTAGGTGAAAATTAAATGTAAAATGTTTCATACAATTCTGCAGAAACTTTTTCAGCGCTCAAATGTGTATTTTTCATAATTTTTTTAACTGTAAACCTCCGATCACGCTTTGTTAACTTTGCCAGTTGAGCTTTTCTTGCCTTGTTTTCGATCCGATTCTTGTCTTTAAAGCATTTTATCCAGTATTTCAGTATAGAATGGTATAAGTTAACTAATTTAGAGACATTTCAAACCAATTTATGGCTACTCTGAGGGGAAAAAATCAAATTTCGAATCGTGTTTGTTGTTTTCTACGTATACCTGCCATTTTAAAATAATAAGCAGAACATTAGGGAATAAATAAACAAAAAAATTAAGGCAAATGACTTTACAGTGTCATTACAATGCAAAAATAATAAAAAAAACCACATATGATAATTTTAATCATGAATTTATTCGAAAATGTTTCAGTGTACGATGACTTCTGTGGCGTATTTTTTCTCAGTCTCATCGTTTTTTGACAAATTTCAAAAATAAAATTTGGCAATATTTTGAAAAAAACTACTAGGTTTTATTCATAATGGCATAGGAATGGTGTGAAAAAAAATGGACTTCATATTCGAATTCAGTTTTGCGTTATTTTGATTTTACTTTAAAATTTCAAGGTGTACGAACACTTTTGGGAGCCACTCTATGTATCACTAGAACAGCAAGAATTTACCCTCTTGATGGAGGGGGTTGAAACCCCAAAAAAACTTCTCGCTGCACCCCTATGCATGTATTTATATATATGCAGTGCATGTATAGAGTAAACCATTAAAAACATATAATATAACCTCTAGAATAGTGATTATCAACAGGTGGTTCGGTGGATCGGCACAGTTCGCAGAAAAATTTGATTGGTCCACAGAGTTTTTTTGCTCGTCCACGTTAAAAAAATTTTCTTACTTAAAAAAAAAAAAACACAATAATAATAATAATAATAATAATAATAATAATAATAATGGTATTTCCTACGTACGAAATCTTAAACTTGAACTTTGGAGTAGCTTTTTACAGCTTTCCATGACTTAAAGCAATATTTATTACTTATAGGGGAGGGTGACTCAAAGCGGGTAGGTTTTCGAAGAACGCTGGAAAATTTCAGGTTTTGTATTTTTATCGCATTAATTTCGTTTTTATTTCCTAGCAGAGTTCTTGAACTTCAAAACAAAAAGTGATTTTTGTATTATTTCAAACCCAATATTTATTTATTTCAAACATTACAAACACTTGAAAAATCCGCTTTGCTCTACCAGGGGGCCCAAAGCGGGTAAGCTTAACTAATTGTGATTTGGTACATTTGCCAATCAAATACGAAGTAATAAATGATTAAACTAGTTGACTAGCTACCTGCCGTTAGAAAAAATGTAGGTAAACAAGTTATACTTATCCAATTTAAAGTCAGTAAATTTGTTTATAAAACATAAATAAATAACTGATTAAACTAATAGACTAACTAATTGCCATTATAAAAAATAACCTTTAAAAGTTATACTTATCCTATTGAAATAGAAAATCCACCATGCCGCTTCACTGCTGCTTCACTGCTGCTTCACTGGGACTGATTAAAACTGGGGGCTGTTCAGGTAAACACCATACATATAGTGAAGCTCTGGTTAGTTGAGCTGTGACCTTGACTATGTTTACCTGTTTTAGGGGAGTTTAGTGAGAAATAGACGTGTTATTGGCTCGGATTTTAGTTGGAATATTTTTGCAAAACTACTAAGAAAGTTTCTCAACTCAATTTAGCGCCAATTACCCCGTCCTATTTACCGAAACAGAGGCAAACATTGTCAGAGTCGGAGCTAACTTCTCAGAGCCTCCCAATATGCATAGCAAATTACACACCATGCGGAGGTATACGGAGATATACCCGCTTTGGGCGATCCACCCGCTTTGGGCCACCCTCCCCTACTTATGCATACTTATTTCAATAATTACTTTTCATATTTTTAACATTTAAATAATTCTTGTATCACATCTTTAACACCAACGTAAGGATTTAAATTCATTTGTTAGTTTTTATGTTAAAAATGGCGTAAGCCCTTCCCTTAGCCGTTTGCAAACTTTTCCACAAGTGTTTAACGGTCCCCAAATCGATTTTTTCCCCGAAAAGGAAAAAAAATTAAAAATTAATTTGAATTTTGACATCTGGAATCCAAATTATGTTTTTCGCAATCACGAGTGTGTTTGTATGTAGGCGTTTGTGTTTGTGTCTGTGTGCAGGCACAAGTGTGTGTGTATGTGTGTGTGTATATATGTGTGTGTTTGTAGGTGTGGGTGTGTGTGTGTAGTTGTGTGTGTGCGTAGTTGTGTTTATGTGTGTAGTTGTGTGTGTGCGTAGTTGTGTTTATGTGTGTAGTTGTGTGTGTATAGTTGTGTGTGTGTAGTTGTGTGTATGTGTTTGTAGTTGTGTGTAGGTGCGTGTATGTATGCGTGTGTGTGTAGAATATTGGCGTAACCTGGAGACGATTTTCGCTATAGGAGCAGCATCGTGAGGCCGGTCGAAGCTGGGTGCTGCAGAGGGAGGCGGGGACAAGTAAAATCATAGGACATCAAAAAAGTCAAGTGAGAACAATAAGCAATCGTAATTGCTCAAAAAAAAAAAAAAGGAAAATATCATTGGTCGGTAAAAAAAATCACATATTTCTTACGGTTCGCAAAGACAAGTGTTAAAAAAGGGAGGTGGCGGCATCACCGGTCCACGAATTTTTTTTCAAAAGCTTTTGCTGGTCTGCAGGTCAAAAAACGTTGTGAAACGTTGCTCCAGAATATTTCGATAGAGATCATGGATTTTTCGTCAAGATTTACTTTAGCACGCTGAACCATGGGCGCCCTAAACTAAAATTTTTTAAGAGGGGGGGGGGGGAGATTCTCAGTTGTCCGAATGAAATTCCTACTATACCGAATGATAGAATACAAGCATGCACACGTATCATACAAAAATAACATCGATTTAGAATAAACATAGGTAACATTAAAAAAAATTTAAAAAAAAAATCAAATGAAAATATCTCAATGTTGCATTTAATAGCTACCAGCATTGAAAGCTGAATATTAGGGAGGCTTATTGTCAAATTCGGGAGACTCTGCTATGATTAAATATAACGTCAAAAATTTGAGCGTAAAAGGGATTTTTAAAATATGAGTAGAGACTTCTTAAATCAAGTCTGTATGGGGTTCGAAATTCGGCGATGAAAAATCCGACAGGATCCAAAACTCAAGAATTGAAATTTTTGTTATTACTTTTTTATGTTAATAAGAAAAAAAAATTAAAAAAAAAGTAAAACTTTCATGTTAACAAACATTTTAAAATACGCATATATGTGTTTTCTCGCAAAAGTGATAATCAATATGTCTTGATGCAGGTGAATATGTTGGAAATTCAGAGAAAAACTAGGAACGTTTGACCGCATTTTTTTGAGAAATACAAATTTTAAAAGCAGGAAAGTTAAATTAACGAGTATCAAAAGTATCATTTTCATACACGTATATGAAAAGATTTCATTTCCGCAATAGTGATCGTTTAGTTGTGGGTATCTCTCCTGAAGTTTTAAACGGTGATTGAAGAGAATTTCGTTATTTTGATGAAAATTTGGGTGATATTTACTTTGGCATTTTGGGAGAAGGTATAAAAAATCGGCAGTCTCCTGAAGAAATCGAAGAAGGGGGGGGGGGTTGTTCCCTTCTGTCAAAAGTACTACTTTTAGTCACTGAACTTGATAGAATAAGCCAAAAAAAAAAAAAAAAAAAACATGGAGCGAGAAAAAACTTTCATTTTTCCAACGCTTACTTTTTAATCAATTTTTTAAAATATCCGATTTTGAAAATAAGGCGTTGTCATTATGACGTCTCAAATGATGAACTTTGGTGCGTACTCCAATGGTGCACTGAATGCATACGCTTTCTGTCAACCGTCGTGTTTCCAACTTATGATAATTCAGTAGCGAATTAAATATTGCGCTCTACGCTTGCTATCAGCCATATCGTTGCCAGTACATGTGAGTACAGAAACGAATTAAATATTACGCTTTGCGCTAATGGCATCAGTGAATGGCATTTTATCACTTGTGATGTCTTGTGTAGAAGTTGCAGTTTAAAATAATTGTTAAAAAACACTAAACTTTGTCAAATCATTTTAAAAATGGTTAAATCCTAAGTTTTTAAGCATGCACTTTCACAAAAAACTTTTAAAATTTCGGAAATAACCCCATTGGCAGCTGTGTAATATTGTCTCCAAATTTGCCGAATAGTCAGCAAAATTCGCAGAATAAGTAAATTTTTAGGAGGTAACTGTGATCTCCCATCGGGGCGCTCCTGCGCTGAACTGATGCTGAAGATAAATAAATTTCAAAGAATCAAATAACAGCAAAGAGAAAAGTATCATTCAGAGGGATTAATAATAATGCTATAGAAACACATGCTCAGCCATTATTTTAGTTTTTCATGAAATTATTTTAATGAAAAGAGAAAGCAAAACTATATTAAAGAGCTTTGTTTACATGAAACTGAACATTTTCTCACTTACCCCCAAGAAAACAACATGGTCACCCTCTATAAAAGATGGAAAACAAAACGATGTTTTTTTTTTCATTTACTGCATTCGGTCACAAGTATTTACAGTCCCCTCGTGAAACAGTTTTAAAACTTGTTCCGAGCACTGCGCGTTTCTTAGCGTCTTCCATTATCGGAAAAAAAAATCTGTCACTCTCATCCAATGAAAGGTCACGTCACAGCGTGACGTCACTCGCAAATTGCTTTCTCTGAATGGCGGAGAAGATTTCTAAATGATTTCCTTTTTTTTAATCTTTGTTTGTTTAAATTCGCTTCACTTCAGTTGTTACCTGTTTACAATGTCCACTTTGCACAGGACAATGTATAGGTGGATCTTGAGGTTATTCATTTTGTAAATGTGCAAACGAAAATAAAGGAAGAGTAAGAATTTCATTTGCAATTATTTGCCTTAGAAGTGAAAAACAAGAACGAAAAAATCTACAAAATGGGGAGAAAAGACATGAGAAGGGGAGGGGGTGCTTTTTTTTTTTTTAATGGAGTTTGGTCCAAATGAGCCAGAATTTTTTTTTCTGGGGGTGAAAGTGGCTCATTGCTCATAACGAGCCATATATTTTTTTTCCTGTTAAGACATAACGTTAATTGCGGGTATAAATGCATTACCATCAAGGGTTAACAAAATTACTTAAAATGAAAGGCTAAGGGGGGGGGGGGGGGGGTAAACCCCTCTGACTTTCTTTGCTTGCCATTAATAAAATGAATAAATAAGCAAAACCAGTTGAAGTAACAACCATCCTCATTGGAGTACCTAAGCGTTTAAGACTATATAATAAAAGGATACCATATAAATATCCAATCTTAAAGAAAGTGTCAAAAGAAAAAAAAAGACAAAATAAGTTAAAAGAAGATGTAATAAGATGAGATTTTTCGTCTACAAAAACAAGTGAAAAAAAAAGAAACAAAAATTAATGAAGATATACATTGTATTTATACCAGTGAAGAAAAACTAGACGGTAGTATAAAATTCTGAAGAATAAATTTCATTAACAGATTCACAAGAGTTCACATGGTAGCTATCTACCACTCGAAAAAGTAATATAATAAGAATCGTTAAGGCGCAGCCAAGTGAAAGCGATTAATCAATCTTGATTACACACACACACACACACACAAAAAAAAAAAAGGTCAAGGATATAAAGCAAAATGTAGGACTGAATTACAACAAAACATTACTGAATTATAAGTTTTGTTCGTCAGACGCATTTTCCCATCTCTTGACCTAACTTCAAATTTTTATTTTCAATAACTATTAGAAGAAAAAAAAATACTTGTGCTTTATTATTATTTTTGCTTTTAGATATATTTGTGATACATTTTATGCCTTCCTTCGTGCTAGCTAACTTCGTTCATGCCAACTTTTGAGGGACAGTAAGCTAATAGGATTTGATGACATTGTGAACAGAAAATCCAATTGAACTGATTTAATTTGATTGTACTCTATCTCACCATTGAACTTGAGTGGACGTGAACATATTGCAATGGGTTGAACATTTTAATGAACATTTTCATCTGTCACAGTATGACCTTTTCCTCAAACTTTTGTCGTCATACTTGTGTTAATTTCGAAAGGGCTACTAAACGAGTTTTAGAGGCTCAAGGACGAAGATAGGATCAATATTAATTGGGGAAATCCGTAAGTTGCAATGACTTCTATCAACAGTAACCTGTTGCTCTCTAAAGCTTCTTTATTCCCGCCGAAGCACTGAACAACACGCAATTGTGATTCCATGCACGCTCGGTATTGTAAAACTTCAGGTGGATTGGCAAGCGTCGAACGTTTTTTCTTCGGTTCGAAATTCGAATTTGAAAGAGCGAGAAAGGCAACGAAAAACGCTTGAAAACTATCAAAATAAAAAGGGGGGGGGAGGGGGAGAACAATTTGTGTAAATTGAATAAGAATATTGCACCCATGTTTGGAAGCATTTTTATACAGTATTTTTAAACTTTTTTTTTTTTTTTTTTCGAATTGTGATAATTTTTGGTTGATAATTCCGTGTCAAAAAATTATTATTTTTCGTAAATTTCTTTATTTCTTTTCAAATAATTTCTTCATACAAAAAGAACAACTAATAAAGCGTATTATTTTGAAAGTTACACTGCATAATACATGAAACAATCATCAGCAAAAAAGAAAAAAAAAATTGCAATTCAGTAAGAAATGCGCATAGTTGTGATATTAAATGAAAGAGGCTGTAACAGAAATGTATTTTGCTTATTTTGATTTTGATTATTTATTTTCAAGTAGCAGACAAAGTGAAAAGGAAAAAGAAACTAAAAACGTATTAATTAAAATATGTTTGGTTAAAAATTACAGTGAAATGGAATGCAGGATATGTCTCTCGAATTACGCTCACTTTGATCGCTTCAAATAGAACATGGGTGTGCATTTCGAGGAGCAAAGGGAGCGCTTTTACCAAGATATGCAATCTTTCTTTCGTCGTTACCAGGGATGCGAACAGGTGATGTTTGGGTTCTCAATAAATAATAGGGATTTTTTATTGACTTTTTTTTCCTAAAAAGAAATGTTCAGGAAGTTTGACGTGGTTCGTTCCTTACGAGAAAATCATACCATAAGGCAATTGTGAAAGGAAAATTAAATCACTTATTGAAAGAGCATAGTAAAACATGTTTCTGGACGAGTAAGTTGTTTGCCCTCGTGTCCCTTTTATCGAAATATGATGTTTTAAAGTCTACCGAAGCTTTAAGCAAACTCGCAAAATTTTTCGAGTTTCGGTGTGTTGTGGAAGATACGCTGTGCGGATGGATATCCTGCCACATGCAGATGGTGAAATCGCGTGGTATTTTCAATTTCTCGCCAAGTCTTTAAATTTGGCGTTTTTCTTTTAATTTCGGCTGATTTCAAGACCTGATATTTCGGTAACAGGGGTACAATGACAAATAATTTAACTGTCAAAAAATGCCCCAATATACTCTTTCTATTGCTTCCTATTTGAGCTTTTTTAAAGAAATTATTACGATGCTTGTGTGGTTCCGTGGTTATTATTTTTAAGCACTCAGGAGTTCTCATAAGGAAAAATATTTACCCACTTAGCGGATAAGTGATAATTCTCCATTTTTAAAACAAATTTACTGCAGCAAATTAGGAATGATATTTTAGGAGAAGTAATGTTATGAAACGCACTTTTATGTACTTCAGTTTCTTAGATGAATTTCCTTTTTTTTTTCTCTTTTCATTTTGAAAACAATTTCTCTTAATCATTTCACTGTGCCCCAAGTTTCCCTCTTAGCTGCATTTTTTTTTTTTTTTTTTTTTCAACACTGGCACTTTCAGAAAGATTCCCTGTAGTTATGGGACCCAGTGACACGACGACCCACCTGAGCTGACAAGTGCGTCAGTGAAAACGCTATCGCTCGGGAGGTCAAGGGAGATAGGTGGTGACGGGGACATTCCCAGTCTGCGGTAAGAAGACGATTGCGACAGTGATTACTTTTCTTTCTCTTCTTCTTCTTCTAAACCAGTTGCGATAGAAGTGAAACAAAATAAAGAAAACAGCCAGTTTACTAACAAGGACTCTGGCATTTGTCGCGGTTAGAATGAAAATGGTGTACGTCCTTCTAACTTGGTTTGGAGTAAATGAAAATTTTGTGGGGGAAAAATAAATTAATAAATAAAAAAAATCCAAGACTAAACATCCAGCCCCTCGCAATAATTTGAATTTTGGCATTTTGAATTCGAATTATATGTATTTCGCAATTGCTGGGAGCGCAATCAGAGTTGGGTTCCTTTCCTTGCTTCTACAAATGGCTCCTATGGCAAACATAACTGCGAAAAACATAATTTGAATTCAAGACGTCAAAATTCAAATGAATGCCAAAAGTTGGATGTTGTTTTTGTTTAAAAAGGATTGTGTGAAGTCGAGAGGGTTGGATATAAATAAAGTCGATTCTGGGGGACATGGAGGCAACCGCCCTGGAGGAACACCAGCGTGCGGAAATTGGAAAAGTGACGCGAAACCTCATCTTCAATCAAGTGAGAACAATTAGCAATTCCTGGTTGCCGCAAAAAAATATACAGACTGCGCACGTTTTAATTTCAAGGGCAGGATTTGTATAAAAATATAAACAGATTATTTTATGCTATTACCTCATTATATATTAAAAAAAAGGTAACGTCAACGATATTGTGAAAGGATGTTCGCAACCAAATAGTTTCTTAATTCTTCAATATTACTTACATGTTATGAAGCTATGATTTCTTTAATTATATAATATTTTATCTAAAAAAAGCAAGGTCAAAGAAATTATGAAAGGATGTCTGTGGCGGGTCTGCGTCCAGAATACCCCATAGACATACAGCCTTGAACTTATGTACAAAATTACTTCAAGCAGCGGGGGTTGCACCTGGGATTTTTTATTTAAAAATTTAGAATTAGCTTTTTTTGTAATTATTTTTAAAGAATTTTTACCCACCCCACAAATTTAAGTTCGGGGTACGTTTGTGTAAAAGAGCCCACGATAAATCTGAACTTTCCAGAATCACACTTCATCACATTCCAGCATCCCCCGTACCTGCCACTATTTGTGGCTTAACCAGTTGGATGGTACCCTGAAGACAGCTCTGATTTTTTGATCCAGACCATAAGCCGAGCAATCCCTGGTCCAGCACCCCCAGAGGTATCGTTTCACTTGGAGCATATTTAATGTCCCCCAGTTTCGGAATCCAAACAATGTTCAGCCCCAGTTAGTTCGGATTTCTAAGGTCCACTGTAGCTTAAAATGACTTACTTATACCACAGTCATTCCATACTATGATGGAATGACTGTGGTGTAAGCAGGAAATTCAAACACAGGCAAGCACAAATAAATTGTAGTAGGTTATTTTGATTGCTTGTCCAAGCAGCGGGATTTAAACTGACCTACGCTACTATCATCCTCATCTAAAACACAGTTCAAATAAGATGGCATTTTCTGCGTGTTCCTCCTGCCCAACATATTTTAGTTCACTTAAACTTGCTTTTGTGCGGTCTTTTTTTGTGTGGTAAATGAAAATTTCCATCAGCTTAGGACTCAATTGACGAAATCTCTACATAGTATAAAATGACGTGTTCAAAAAGCGTCTGTGTGTTTGAACTCGCAAAACTCGAGAACTACCCGGCCGATTTCGCTGAAATTTTCACAATTTGTTCCTTTAAGTCTTGAGAAGGTTTGCAGACCAGTTCGAAAACAATTCGATGAATAGTTCTTTTTTTATTCCAATTTAGGCCCAATTTTCATATAAATTCCCGAATATGGGGTGAAAAATTACTCGCAATTAGTAATATTATATATCGTTGGAAAGGGAAGAATTTTCCGCGTTCTACGCAATTCGTCCCAACGCTCTAACTTAATTGCGGCGGGAGTTATTTACGTTTTTAGCTCGAATTTGTTTAGGTTTAGCTGAAATTTAGGCACTACTTTCTTCATTAAATTTAACAATTCGGAACTCCAGCGCTCGAATACGCTACCTTGCGGTGATTTACAAAACTGCAAATGAAACTAAAACATTGCCACATTGCGCTCCACGTGTGTCTGTTGACGTAAACACAGGCAGTTTGTTCTGAGTATTTATTAACGCAATCGATGTGTCTTAGTTTACTTTCAGCTGCAGAAATTAATTCGTCCCTTAGTAGTATTCTCGAGCTTCTCAAAATAATGTTAGTTTTCATTATTTCCTTAATAATTGGTGAAAGCGAAAATTCTGGATTAACAAATTTGGATAACGTTATACAAGGTAAAATTTTTTATTGTTTTGTATGAATTTGTAAGAATATGGGTTTTTTTTTTAATCTTAAATTAATTAAACTTACCATATTTTACAGCAGCATTTAGTTGGAATGGACAGTATGCAAAATATTTTCTTGAATATATTATCGTAGAACAAAATGAATAACCGAGAAAGAATTTACTTTATTCCTTTTATTCTCAGCTGAAAGGTTTCGCCAAATTTGTTTAGGGTTATAGTTTTAGTATAGTGCGAGCAAAGTAGCCTTGGCGAGATTTCGCGTTTTTAGTTACACCATTTTTAATTTTTATCATGAGTGGAATAAAATGGTAGTAAGATTACAGAATTCGATAAGTGAAAAGAAATAATGGTCAATCAACTGAAAAGAAAACTACCACCATATATCCGTGAGAATTTTGTTGATGATTTGCATAACATGACACAATTAAATCGTAACTCAGAAATTAGAAAAATCGAAACAGAAAATTTTTAAATTAACCGATTCGGGAATTCGAGAGAAATAACTCAGCTACAAATAGAAAACAATAAGCGCTAGCCAAGCAAGGCAAAAAAGTATCATCTTCTTTCGATAACAATTTGTAATGTCATACTGAATTTTCTAGCATTAATTGTTATTTTTGTCAGGCTACAATTATTATTTAGTTTTATCAAGAATTGATAAATATCGAATTCAACATCGTGGAAATAGCTGCTTAGAACTACGAACTACGTAGTTTGCATTAATTATTGACGTTTAGTAATGCTTCTTGAATTATCATTTCTTTCTACGTGGGCCAGAATATCCACAAGACTTTGAAAATTAATTTAAAAAGAATAAAGCGAAAAAATCATACGTACGAACAAAATCACAACACTTTTAGCATTTTCTTCGTTACCATGTGCGTTTGTTTTAGTTTTTAAGTCCGCCATTAGACAGTGACTTCAGTGCCCCCCTATAGTTCGTTGGAGTTGCGAATAAAAAGTGAAGGAATTGTCCTACAGTTTTCTTTTTGACACCATTGAAAAGAGCTACCCTTTTTACTCCAGATCTAACTCGACCTATGGTCGGAAGTTTAACCCTCTATCTCCATTAGAAAAAAAGTTACAAGCGAATTAAATGAAGTTCAAAAATCTGTTCTCTATTCAAGTTTTTAACCATTTTATTTTGCGTTTCCACGGTAACGCTTTTTGAATCCATTATTTCCATTTTTCTCATTTTCAATTCTGAAACTTATTTTATTTTGTGTTTCCATGGTTACGCTTTTTAAATCCATCTTTCTCATTTTATTTTAATTTCTTAAAAGTATTTTAATATCTGTCGTCATTGTTTGGAGAGGAAATTTTGCATGATGATTTTTTTTCTTTTATTTATGCCTGATTGTTGAATATACGTCACTTGACACAATTTTTGTTTTCAAAATAGACCGGGCAAAGTCGGGCAACGCAGCTAGTTATTTATAAAACTAGTGCGAGGTGAGTGACGTCATCTTCAAGTGACGACAGGGGCACCCCAATGGGAAGCCACTGTGACCTCCCAAAAATTTCCTTATTCGGGAAATGTTGCCCGACTATTCGTCAAAATTATCATCACTTGGTTCAATTTCATTTCGTTTTAAAGAAGCAATTTCTAGTTATTTCGTAAGTTTTTGGGTTATTTTCTACGTGAAACCTTTTTTATGCGATCCTTATCCACCGCATAAAAAAAATATTTTTTAACTGTGCTGCGAAAACAACTTTTTTTACAGCTACTCGTAAGGTTTCGATTTCTTTTTTTTTTTAATGCAGTCCCTATCCACTGCATAGATGCAGGTTTAGGTGTACAAATTTTTTTTGGCTCATCTGGAAAACCATAGTAGAGGAACTGAAGAAGAACCTAAATTCATGCTTAACTTAAAATCTTCAAATCTATGACTTAAACCACGATCATTCTAACCCGTCCGTTTTTTTTTCACACTACAGCAAGAGTGTCGAAATGTATGTGGAGAAACACCCTTAAATGCGATATTGAATTCATTAATAAAATTGTCTCATTAATGTCTGTTAATTTTGAGACACTCAATTGAATGTTATATGCTTGAGGCAATTTTTAACCTTGCAATGAAGAAACTACTCGGAGAATTTCTTAAGGGTTGAAAGGTGGTTTTTTGCATTATTTATGGAGTTGCAGGTTTCAGTAATTTTTGAAACCTTAAAAACATCCCCAATGACATAACGGTTGAAAAAGATGATTTACACTCAACACCAAAATCTTGTTTTTTGCTTGTTGAAAAAGTTCAGGGAAGGTTTGACAAACTGATTGATGTAAATCTTCTGGAACGCAAAACGGAATAATGATAACAGTCTTTTATTTCCTTCCGGAAGTTCTGTACTTGCAATGGTAGGAAAGTGCGGTTAACCGATATGTTGACGTGGGCCATACAGGTGTAAACCTTGAGAAAAATTCATGGGACTTTACGTCAGTACCTAGTGGTCTTTCCGGACCGTTATGCACTGTGCTTCCATACTTTTGAATCTCGTATGTGTGCGTGTGTTGTTTCCAATGTTATACTCTGCGCTTTACATAAAGGGATTAATTTTTAAAATTTTGAGCAGGTGGAGAAAAAGTAGAGGGAAGCATTTCAACCCTCGTTTTGCCTTAATGAAAAAAATTTTAATTTTTATCAAAACACATTTCTAGCCATCTTTTGTTTCAATGATCAAGCAGAAAACTTTGACCGGTCCTCAGAGATTTTTTTTTCGCCCAAGTTAAAAAACTTTCCTTACTCAAAAAAAAAAAAATAATAATAATAATAATGACAATAATAGTTCCCTAGATGAAATTTTTTACTTGAATTTTGTGAATAATTTTCATAATTGTCTATTATTTTTCAGCGGTGTCTTTTATAATAAGTTAAGTTTTACTCACATATTTATTTGTTAATTTGTTGTTTCTTCGATAAAAAATTGTAAAAAATTTCAGCCGTTCACAAAATTTTTCACAAGTTTTCAACGATCCCCGAGTCACAAAAACTTAATTCTTTTTTTGCAAGAAAAGAAGGAAGGAAAAAAAAGTTGGTTGGGTGGGGGGGGGGGGGGAGCCTCAAAGGTCAGTGAATAAAGGTTTTTAACGGTTCATGAACTCGAGTTTTGTTTTTACAAAAAAAAAAAAAAAAAGAAGAAGAAGAAGAAGAAAAGAAAAAGAAAGAAATGGGAAAAAAGGATTTTTCGGATTTTTTTCGGGAGAAATACCTTATCACCCCCCTACGCCCTCATCTAACGTCTCCAAAGATTAAAACTGCATTTTGTAAAACTTTCGAGGAAGGAAACCCGGACTCTTCAGACCTTTTCCTTTATCGTTCCCAAAGATAGCCCAAAATTTCGTTCATAGACTTTTGCGTGGGTAGGAGAGTTCGCTAATCTTCTTTCTCAAAGATAGCCTAAAGTGAAGTTCAGCTTCAAGAAAGATTTTTTGAAGGAAACCTAAATTGCTCCTTACATTATCAATATCAAACAAAGCCTAAAGTCGGGCGTCAATTACGGAAATTTTCTATGAGAGAGCCGCCTGACTTCACAAAATTTTTGGTGCCATTAGGTGTTAGGGAACCCTTTAACATCATCAAAGATAGCCTACAATTGCGTTTTTGAGACTTTGGTGGTGAACAATTATGAAAGAAAGAAGCCGAACCTTCCCCATTCCTGTGAATCGCCAAAGATACCTTTAAAATTGATTTCAATTTTAAAATTATTTCAGTAAGAAACCCCATTGCCTCTCTCTCCCCTCAGGGGGTCCAAAGGGGGGGGGATTATGGTGCAAGTTGCGCCATCAATTTTTTTTTGGGGGGGGGAGATTTTTTAATTTAAGTTTATTTATTGATTTATTTTTAATTTAAATTTATTTTATTCTGTCTATATTTTATTTCATTTATTTATTTTGTATGTGTGTGTATATGTCATTGGCGTAGCACAGAACTTTTCGAAAAAAAAATTAATTAATAAACAAATAAAAATTATTCAAAAATATGAATAAAACAAAAAAATGAACTGAAAAATCGAAAAGCAAAAAAGGGTTGAAGATTTTTTTTTTTGGGGGGGGGGGGGGCGGAATAGGGGAGGAATTAGCGCTATTGAACTTGGGAGGGGGCACCCTTGTCTCTTCTAACGTCTACAAACTGCGTTCGAGTGCACATGTAATTGCGCTGCCAAAGATAGCCTACAATGGGGTAGTTTCCAAAGAAAAAAGTATTTTTTTTTTTTTTGAAAGAGCATGTTTAAAAAGGTAGGATCTGACCATTTTTTAAATAATTTGCTTATGTTTAATATTTTTAAAAAAATACTTAAATCGGTGCGCTTTCATTGTTTATATTTCTGCCGATGGCATCACAAATGAGGAAATGCCATTCAGTACTTCCACTCACAGATTAAAATATTTAATTTGCCTCTGTACTCACGTGTAACGGCAACGATATGGTTGATAGCAAGCGTAGAGCGCAATGTTTAATTTGCTTCTTGATTATCATAACGTGGAAACGCTGTAGAAAGATGCGCTAAAATGCATCATTTGGTGACGTCATCAAGAACACGCCTTGAAAAATCTGACATTTAAAAAAATTAATTAAAAGTAAGTGTTGGGAAAATGAAAGTATTTTCTGGGCCCATGTTATTATTTTTGCTTATTCTATCAATTTCAGTGACTAAAAGTAGTACTTTTGACTGAAGGAAACAACCACATTGCATACTTCAGAGCTGAAAATTTACGAAATGAGTATCCGACTATTCTACACTTCTTAACCTCTCCACAAAGTTGACTAAGCTGCGTTTTTAAACTTTGATTTCGGAACATTTCCTTGCGGTGCCCACCGATCTCCTAACGTCAACAAAGAAACACTAAAGAGACTTTAGTTTTGAATAAATCGGTTTTGAACTTTAGTTTCGAAAACGAGTGGGCTTCTCCCCCCCCCCTTTTTTTTGTAAGTATATAGAAACTAATTACGTCATTTTTTTTTTCTTTTATTAAATTTCTAGTTTTCATTTAAACAGCCTTGACAGTTTAATAATATATTAGCTATTTCACCACGAAAGCGGCGTCAAATTGAGGAACCGCCCCGGGCGGCAAACGCTTTAGCTACGCTACTGGGGGGAGTACATCACTGGTCCGCTGTATTGCTCTTTAGCTACAGTTTTGTGCCCCCAATTTTTGATGCCGTAGGCTCGTGCTGCATGTGCCCATGCCTTAATATGGTCTTGGATAAAGGGGCTCATTTGCAGTCTTCAAACACCCTTCACAGCACTTTCTTCGCATGTGTTTGGTTTCATTCACACTTCTATCATATTCGCGTATTAACAGAGCTAGTCCTTAAAGATCGTTATAAACATTACAGCATGCAGTACAAAATGAAGTGATTCACACCTAATAGGGTGAATGTTATACTTAAGAATAAAATATATGTGAGCATATTAGAAGAAAAATGCTTTTAACTTAAATCACAAAATATTTTTCTTTACGTTGTATTTTTTTTTAACTGCCATGATTGTTTTTGTAGTTTTTTATCCGAAATGAAATTTCGAATTAGGGTTGGTTGGGGTAAGTGGGTCACCCCATAAAACTGAAATATGGATAAAGTTTCCAAAACTTTTTTTGCACTCATCATGTTACATTCCATCACAGTGATTGGTTTTGCGCATGTTTGGAGTTCGTGGAATTTTTTTCTCGGTCATAGCATTTAATCAAAAAATAATTCTGAAAATATTTTTTTGCGAGTTGAAGAAACACTTTTCAAAAGAGTGTTTCCAGGTTAGTTTTCTATTAATTTTTTATGATAATTAATTTTTCACGTACAGTTTAACTTAAAGTTCATACAGCAACAAGAATTAATAAGTGTTTAAGAGGAGGGGTCCCACGTACCCCGTAAATTTTTGCTATAAGGGGTAAGTGGGTCCTCTCACTATGGGGTAAGTGGATCCCCCTATAATAATATGTATTTCAAAATCAAAAGCAACTCTGATTAGATATTTGTATTGTTGAAATACAAGACAACTCTGATCACTTAGTAAGAATTCTTATAGTTCAGCTACAAAAACTGTTAAAGCTGGTGATGTATTTGTGAAACACACGTGAAAGAAAATTATTATGATTTTAAGTAGGTCTAATGTTGGAAGTTGATGATACAAATTAAAAAATACTAATGAATTTGAAGGAACGAATAGAAATAGTGACAATTTTTATTGGCATAGTGCAGATGATGTAATGATTGCTGAGGATGAAGCGATAATGGGTCTTCCTTAGCCAACTTTACATAATAGACGCAGTCTCGTTTAGTGTTTCCAATTTCTTTTTCAACTCATAGCATTGACTAGTTTACTTCAAACTGATCTTTATATATACATATATATATATATATATATATATATATATATATATATATAATATTATAAACAGATACTTGAATATAATACGGTTGTAATAGATCGCATATATAAATAAAATTGCACGCAATCAGTGAAGATAAAGTTAAAAGCAGAATAATATGCATGTATCTATATGCAATATTTATAGTACAGTAAAAATAGGGGTCAGACCCAAACATCCAAAAAAAAAAAGCTAAACCTGGTGCAAATTGTTTATTACCCTCCCAATAAGAACAGGTAAAAAGTCCCACCCCATTGTGCGTCGGGTTTTGGAATGGGGGGCTTCTAAAAATTGCTGTTTTGGGTATTTTTCCAGAATTTTTAGAGTAAATTTAAAGTGAGAATATTAAGTTTTACTAAATTTAAAAGCATGAAATTAAAGGTGTTTGACCCCCAAGAGAGATGACGTAACCCACCAATGCTACAGAGCCCCCCCCCCCATCCCCGTAAAACGAAGCAGTACCCCCGAACCCCCCTCCATACATTTCATATGGAAACATTATTTTATGCTAAGTTAAAGTTAGAAATCGAGTGTGTCCATCTTCCAAGATTGATGGTGCATCTCCTCTCAAAGCTACAGCCCCCCCCCCTTCCGCCAAATAAAATAAATCCTCACCCCCCCCCCTTTTATTTCAAGTAGAAGTATTATTTCATGCTAATCAAAAATGCATTAAATCAGGACTGTCCATCCCATAAGAACAGTAGCTCACCTCCCAAAACGAAATTATATACTAAAATATTATCCTTCCCCCCCCCCACCCCCTCTAATGGTGCACATTTTATTAAATGGCCAGAAAAATTACGCTGAACTGTTTTTTGCTTTTAAATGATTTCTCCTAAGCTTGTAACAAAAAGTCTTCGTTATCAAGATGTTTTTAGGAATCTAGACCCTCAGCGAAATCGTTATTGTTGCAGCTATGTCTAACACAGTTTGTGCATATAATTGAGCACTTCAGTCCACTTTCAGACTTTTCAAACATTCACTATATCCAATGAACTCTTCAGAGCAAGCACAAGATTTGAGACGCAGAAAGTCTTCTAGAGCAGAAGGCTTGACTGTTGTAATACGACGCAGATTATATTTGTGTGGTGCTTTCTTTGCACCCATCAAAAATGACACTAGCTTTCCCATACTTACAAATTACCTATACACTGCATTGCTGACTTATTTCCTTGAAGCTTACAGATCATTACCAAAAATATGATCAAGCAGGTATCTTCCATCTATTACATATGAGCCAGTGAGAAGCAAAGGGATGCAAGTGGCAAAATTAAAAATTTGGAGATAACCAGTACAAATGGTTGATGAACATCTCATCTATCTTGAGGCAAGAGATGGTACTAGTAGACCTGGTAGTTGCTTCTATACAGCAAGATTTAGAAAAGAAAATCAATGCAAGTCTACCTAGGATCTTATCTTTATTCGGTTTTATTCAAAACTTGAAAATGTCCACTTGCATCCCTTTGCTTCTCACTGCCTCATATATGACACCAGCTGTTCGTTCTGTGATGGTGGATGAACCTTTTGCTTCACGATAATAGCACTTTAACAATACAAGATTTCTTTCCTTTTGAAACCAGATTCATCGAATACTGATGGAGGATCAGCGCATAACTCGTACCAGAAGTTTTTAACAATTTGTTATTCCATCTTTACTGTTCATACCATTCGGTGTAAAAGATGGTTTGGTCTTACACATCTTTTCGGATAGTAACTGCTCTCGTAACATAAGCTAAAGACATAACTGATTACCTCCTTTACAAAGAAATGCCACAAAATTGTTTTTCTTCAATATCCTTTGATGTTACTACCCGAACGTGAAAGGTTTTCATCGCAACTCACCTTATCATCAGCGAGCAATACCACTACCAACTTAAGAGGGAAGAAACTTCTGGGGGCTTTAGAAACGGATTGTGATTTCCAAACTGGGAGACAAAAGGTGTAAATATTTAGCATTCTATTGTTGTATTGCTCATTGCTCTCATCAAGAATCACTACAGGTTCTAGACCACCTGAACTTGTCACTGCGTTAGATCGTTGGATAGCTGATGTTTTAGATGATGTTTGATGTGATCAAATTTTTTTTATCGCATAATGTACTCAAAAGTTTTGAGATAGTGTTGAAAGTATATGTCTGCATATTTAGCATAATTCACATAACCAGCTGCGTAAAAGAGAGGTAGCTCGGTGTTTGCAAATGAGAACCCCCACCGGCTTAGAGGGTGCAGAATTGCAGCATTGCCCGTCTCACTATTGGCAATTTCGGCTTGTCCCCCCTTGACGGTGATGGCAAAAGATTGTAGAATAGTTGAAGTTTGTTAATCAAGAAGTAGGGAAAACTTTGATCAATTTGGACTTTTTTTATGCAGCACAGGAATTTTGTTTTCCAGCGCTCTAAAACAGTTTTAATACACTCCAGTCACAAATAATTTGGTTACTGAGCTCGCTTAGATCTTTTAGAATTTATCATTCTGACATTACCATATCATTGTGTGGCATTTTGTACTTTGGAAAAGTTGAAATCAGGCAAATTTTTTCGTGAACTTCACTGCAATAGTTGATTTTAGAATGTAAATTCAGGGTCCTTCCCCCCCCAAAAAAAAGGTGATGGGCGCACCCCTTAAGTGTGACGGAGTATCCATCCAGAATAAGCCGTCAAAAAAGAAAGAAATACCCCTTGAGAAAACTTGCCTTAAAAATTCCAATGACGCAAAACTGCTCTATGAACCCACCCATCCCCCCCCCCCCCCCGCCTGTGCACCCCTGTTAATTAGAATTTTTTCTGTGAGAGTTTATTATTTTACTATTATAAAGTGGTTTCTTCGAGGTTTGAGAATTTTTTTTAAGTAATAGAAATTATTTTTATTTAGATAGAGGATTATTTCGGTCCCCCCCCCCTTCCCCCCAAAACCCGACGCGCAAAGTGCTGGGACTTTTTACCCCTTCTTGCTGGAAGGGTAAGAAGCCATTTGCAACAGGTTTCACCTTTTTTTTTTGGATGTTTGGGTTTGGCCATTTTTTGGCCTAATTTTACTGTACTATTATAATTATAAAGCTAAAGAGAAATCTAAGGGAACTAGTGCTGCCATCTATTGACTGATGAGAAATGACATACTGAACCGGGGCAATGTCTTCACAGTGAGGACGTATAAAATAAATGTATATTTCTCAATGTTTTTGCACTATTAAAATTTGGTAAAGACATTTATGAAGTCTTAGGAGCCTATAAAAATAAAATTTGTGACTAATATTTTTTAACTCTGGGTCTTACTACTGAAAAAAAAAAAAAAAAAAATCCTCTGACCCTAAAAATTCGCACATTTCAAACCTCTCTCAGAGAAGGAAAAAAGACTTCAATGGTGCTGACATCTATTGAGTGAAAAAGCAACTACAAGGGTTCTTTAACAAATCGATAGTTTTTTTGCAGAGAGCTATATATATTTGGAAAAAAATTGTCAAATATGCGTTCTCAAGGCGGGGACGCTGCCCTTGAAAGGGTTAATCAACTGTATTACGTTCATTAAACACATCTTGATGTATAAAACTAAAATATATACCTATAGGCTTTCAATAAATTTCACGAATGAAATTGTATTGTTTTTCATTTAAAAATTTTCCGTGATACATATTTAAAAGACAGTAAATATCTCACAAATGGATGCATTAAAGAAAATAATAATTTACGCTAAAAATTTACATACTTTATCATGTAAGCCCCCCTTACCCCTCTTTTCGATATGCTTCATTTAAATTTAAATAAAAGAGGGGTGGCCTGTTTACCGCTTACTATGGTGTAAGTGGGACACCAATCCAATGTTTTAAAAAATATAATAGTTATGAATATTTAAAGAATTATTTTAGAAAATAACGATGAACTTTTGTTTATTAATAATGTCCAAGATAAAATAAGACAATCAGTTAATTTTTTTTTGTTTCAAAACTTTTGTATGAGGTTTCAAAAATGAACTATTCTCAAAAAAGGTCCCACTTACCCCCAACCGACCCTACTTAAAAATATCCAATGAATATTTTACAAAACTCAGAAGTTCTTTCTACTGTTTTTGTTTTCATTGTTTTTAATGAAATAACAACAAAAGTTGAGATTTTGATGCAAACGAAAATAAATTATTCGTAAAAGTTTTGCGCGTTCATACTTTCAGGCTCAATATCAAAACTAGAAGCCGTCTTCATTTTGATACTGTGTTAGAGTCAATTGCGAAAGATTAGCACATTTTCAGGCAAAATGACGTTAAAAAATATATTTAATAGTAATAGTAATAATAATAATAATAATAATAATAATGATAACAACGACAACAACAACAATAATAATAATAATGATAATTATAATAAACTTTAACTTTAAAAAGATGATTATAAAAAATTGTTTTATCTAAATCTGTTAGTGTTTCATTTAAAAGCTCATAAAAAGAGCTTTGAAATAAATTAAGCTCAAGTATTATTCGTCAGATTTACAAATGACTTTTTAAAGGGTAAGAGGCGAACTTTGAAAACTTATTTGACATTCTGTATTTAAAGAAAGCACATACCTATGCGAAACTGAAAATATTTCAAGTAAAAATTTTTACATTCTTCACAAAAATTTCGCTCTATGTTACGGACATTACGGAAGCCTCAAAAATCTAAGTATGGTTGATTTTATATGAACGACCCATATGAGAGGGGGAGACTGATGTCGTAAAAATTTTATATTGTCTTCAAGTCTCCAACTTAAACGAAAGAGGTGTGTGTGTGTGTGTGTGTGTGTGTGTGCTGCGTAGTCATTTAAAACTAAATTAAAAATAAGTTTAGCTCTGGTCTGGCGAGGAGAGGGGGGTAAGGGGTCTGTAGTTCTGCAGCAGTTCCCTTAGATTGGTTGCATAATATTAACTGCTTTTTTTTTTTTTTAAGCCTAGACTCTCATTTTCTGGCAAAATAGGTGGAGAGGGCAAGAGGCGAACCAAATTAACTTTGATCCTTAAAATCATCAACATATTACCCCACTACTAGCACTAGGCACTTTTCCCGAAAGATAAAGACCAAATTTAAATTATCTTCCATACTTCCATTTGGTAAACGCTCTTGAGCTAAAATTCCTATTTTACTATTAGCTGTGTGTTACTCTAACTTCCCATTTCTCCCCCCCCCCCTGCTCCCTGTTCTTTCGATATTGAAACAAGGGCGCCCATATGGGGGGAAGTGGAGGCTCAAGCCACCCCTTAACAATTAGAACTTCCTTGCTGTTTGTACTTTTTCTTTGGAGAAATGTAAAAATATATATTTATCAGTCATTAATGAATAAGTTATTAAAAATTTCAAATTTTAATAACTCTAATCTGTATTGAAATCGGTTTCCACTGGAAATTTTTTCCTCCTTAACCATGGGGAAAATATCTGAGCCCCCCCCCCCCTTAAAATTTTGCATATGGGCGCCCATGTATTGAAACAAAACTATTCATCAGAAGATATTCAAGAAATTCCAAAAATTACTGAAGGAGGGAAAAACACCAAAATAGTAGGTGATCGTTATTAAATACAGGTGGGCAATGTCGTTCTTTTTAATGATCCTTTCATCAGAGGATCGTTCATTCGTTTAATCCGTTCGTTTAACTCGTTCATTTAAAAAAGTTGCAAGTTTTCTCTGAACGACATATTCACGTACATTCGATATGTTTCATTAGATCAGTAATATTCTTATCGAAGTAAAGATAATTAAAATTATCTAAAAGTTAGAAAATATGCCTAGGAAGAGCGAATTTAAAAAACTTTATTCAGGTTTAGCAATTATGGTTCCTTTTGTAAGATATTTCACAGTTGCCACTAGACGTTAAATCCCGGTTATCACAAATTTGCCAACTGCGCTTGCGCGCAGACTTAGCTTTTCGGGCTTTCTGTTTTAAGATTTCGTGTTGCTTGTTTATATTTAGGCTGAGCGAGAGTCCCACCAAATTGATGAAAGCGATTAGAATATTTTTACAGCGATTTCGTGTTATATTATATGAAACTACGGATATGAATAAATGATATTCTTAAGAGAAAAATGACACTTCAATATTTATTAGTTAAGGAATATTTAACATTAATGTAAAACACGTTGTGTACTTCAAAAATGATTGGAATATTAGTACAAAAATCCGTCTTTTGCGGGCGTAAACAACTTAGTATTATACATTTTTATTTAGATTGAGGGTTCGACTTTGTATTAGAAGTGATGCTGCAATGCTAGTACGCTCTTCTGAGGTTAAAAATTTGTTCCTGATAAAAGACATACAAATCAAACACCGAATCCATTAATAATTACGACGCAGAATTCAATCTTTACCGACTCCTAAAAACTAAATCAGAGAAAACTTTGTGATTTCTAATTTTTATCTGTTGCTACTCATATTTATTACCAAATTTAAAATGTTTGTAATTAATTTTAGCAAGATTTTTGAAATCAGCTAAGTCCGCGCACAAGCGCAGTTGAAATGGCAAATTTGTGATATTCGGGATTTAACGTCGAGTACAGTTGCCAATGGTAAGAAATCTTTTCCATTCCAAAAATCACAGGTTCCATTTCAGTGTGTAAAAAAATTTAGTTATTAAATTTTTTCAGCTACAGCACTGTATATGGGTGAATATGAGGAAAAGTGCCAATTTGATCATGGAAATTTTTGATTTTGAAAAAAACGATTTTCAAATATGGATTTTTTAAAGATTTTTAATGTTAATAGGGTAGTGTAATTACGCATCTGTAACAGATTTTTTTAAAAATTAGGGGCAAAGTCAAAGTGAGCATTTAAACCTAATTTTAGAGGGGTGGGTGGGGATGTATTTGACTGTTACAGATATGATGCGAAAATGTTACATATGTGATAAATATTATAAATTTTTACACTTCATGGGCATGATACATTACCTGTATAAATTATATAAATAATATAAATATGTATTAAATATATGTAATTTTTACAGAAATTTTAACTTATACTGATAGCCATTGAATTATCTTATCATAACGTCTCACGTTGAAAATTTTAATTTAAAAATATTATTATAAACTGAAATTATTAATAATAGATTGAGGAAAAAGTAACACTTAAGTTAATAGTTTTTAAATTTAAAAAAGTAAAATTAATCTTAAAACAAGCTTAAAAAAACAAAACTAACTCAAGACAGTCTGAGTTTGGAGGGGGGGGGGGGTAGATTTGCACAAGTTAACAAATAAACTTTTTTAAAACAAAATCACACCTTTTAAGTAGCACGAAGGTAAAAGAAAAAAAGGTGAAAAACGAAGATAAAATTTTGATCGAGAATTCACAATTTTTGGGAGAAAATAATGTTTGAGAAGCATATTTTAAGAAATTAAACTATTTTTCAGTAATAGATAGTCAACAAACTCATTACACAGAGAAATAATTGTGAAAAACATCGGTAATGCACGCATCAGTTCAGTAACAAATGGTTTCCACTTTTGTGCTACCGATATGACGAATTTCTGAATTTTTGATCGCTGAACATCGCTTATTAAAGACACGAAAACTAAAAAGCATTATTATTTTCATCGCAGAAAAATTATTTTCAACTATGCAAATATAGTTTGAGAAATTATTTTATTTTCCGTTTTAATTTGCGCTACCGACATGACGCTTGATTTCATAGAAACAGAAAAGTAAATATTGGAAAATTCTTACCTGTAATTCTATACAACTGAAGTGAAAACTTTCGATTGGAACTTATACACTAGGGTGGAACGAAAAAAACAAAGTTTTTATTTTCGAATCGTAATAGTGCGGAAAAGTTGCGATTGGTGAAGACTTACAAAACAAAACAAAAGTTTTAAAAATCGGATAATATCTTCCGATCCCGCAACGAGCCTGAATATTTGAAAAAATGGAAAATTTCGTGTTTTCTTAGTGATTTTTCAAAAATTTTGTTTTAATGTTTCTTTTTAAGGCTCTAAGACGGAAAAGTTACAATTGGTAAAACCTTCAGAAAAAAAAAAAAATTGAAATCGAATAATACCTTCTGATCCAGACACAAGCCTAAAAAATCGAAAAAGTTGACAATTTCAGGGGTTTTTTTCCCGAATTTTTAACATTTTTGGTTCAATGTACTTTTTCAGGCTACAAAACGGAGAAGTTACGTTTAGTGAAGACTTCAAAAAAAAAAAAAATCTTTTTGAAATAAAACAATGTCTTCCGATCGCGCAACGAACCTACATGTTTGAAAAAATGTAAACTTTAAGCCCTTTTTCAGCTTTTTTTTTTATTTTAGTTTAACGATCCTCATAAGTTCGGTATGAAATACTAATAGAAGAACATTTGTTTATAAAACAAATGTGATATTTTAGTATTAGCCTGCCTGTGAAATTGTCCACATGGCCCTTTAATCCCGCGAGTGTATGCATCTAATATACCCCATTAGCGCCTCACGATCTTGAATTTATGAGCTTTTTAGTTGGCTTGTGTCTATAGGTATCTTACTTAAATGAATAAAGCAGTCGTGCTGGCATCAGTTTTTCTAAATGTTTCTAATGTGCGTGTGAAGTCGATTTGCTCTGCTAAACGTGTTTCAATCATGAATCCATCTTTGCAGAAAAGAATTACGAGAAAGTCCTTTCAGTGCCCTATATTTGGCCACCCGAGAGATTTGCCAACAAACAAGCTCCCTACTTATGAAAATGTACTTCACCCGAGAGATTTGCCAACAAACAAGCTCCCTACTTATGAAAATGTACTTCAAAGTTGCTTTCAAGAGAGATTTGAGTTAGCTAGAAAAGTCAATAACACGAAAGTGAGTTTTTCCATTGTTAAGGACATAGTGGCGCAAAAAGTTTAAATGTATCTTTGATAAGGCCTCGATTCCTACAGTTTCCCTAAAAAGAATTGCTCAGTTCATCGATATCTTCTACAAAAAATATCTCAATTTCATGAGATCTTACAACCGAGACAAGGATAAACCACGACCATTGCAATGGGCTATTTGTTTATAACATTTCATTGAGTTCCCTTTTCGCCATCTTTTTCTGCATTTGGATGGTGGAACAACTGGCTTAAGTTCGTTTTCTGGACCAATAGGAGAACAACTCAGAGATTGCGAAAAACTGCCAGTAATAGATTTTCAAGCAATTGACTGTACAATTCCAGATGTAAACAGAAAGTGCTTGAGCAAGGATCAAAGATATCTTTTAGATATATCTCAGGCAATAAAGGGTGGCAATTGCACAAATGATTTGTCAAATCGTGACCCCGGCCCACTCTCACATTCCAGATGGCACACTTGTGCAAATAGAGTCCTTAGACTGTACGTAAGTGTATCGATCCCATCAGGTGAGTTAAAAGACATAGTGACTTTTATTTTGAGATGTTACATGCCGATCTGGTTTGAAATAAAGAACCGCAAAAATTTCACAGACGGTGCCATTCATGTTTACAGAACAATTCAAACCTGTCGATACTTACCTGGCAATCTAAAACAAGTTGTTTACCCTGTCATTGAAAGAAACTCTTTCTTTGCGCATCCCGAAAACTTATTAATGTCAATGGTGTTTGATGAAAGGAGGCACATAAGAGAACTAGCGTTTAAAAACGTCTTGAAAGTCAGGGGGTATCTGTTTCTAAAAGCAAAAGCATTAGAAACTTTGTCATTCCATCTCTAAATTTCGAAGCAGAAGATTACGCAGAGATTATTAATTGGAACACGACAAAGTTATCTTCTCCACCTTTTCTTCGAAAAGTTCCTTACAAAGACATTGAAAATCTTATTGCAACAGGCACTATACCCGACTGGGATATAAAACTATTCCCCTGCCATACGCAAGCTGTCGAAAGATGTGTGAAGCTAGTGACGGAGGCTTCGCTCAAAGTGTGTGGATTTAAATCAAGAGATGGCTACTTAGAGCAACATTGAAATCTAGATCAATTATGCCCGAATTTTCCAAAAAATCTGATTATAAATTAGCTTCAACAAGTAACACTTAAAACAATAAGACTTGTATACTGGATTGTAAATTTGGTAAATATTTTATAGCGTTTTATTATTTGAAAATGTTTCAGTGTTGTAAAGAATGGTAGTTTTGCATGTTTTTGCAGATACCTTAAAAATCAAGAAATAAATTAATGTTTATGTGTAATATAGGGCTTTTTAAAAGACTTTTCCCTGTAACACCGGGGGAAAAAAACAAGAAAAACAATTTTATTTTTAATCACTAAGAAAAAATGAATTTCTCCCGTTTTTTTACTTTTCATGCTTGTTCCTGGATCAGAAGGTATTATTTGATTTCAATATGTTTTTTTAAATTTCTGAAGGCTTTAACAATCGTAACTTTTCCGTCTTAGAGTATTAAAAAGAAACGTTGGAGCAAAGTTTTTAAAAAAAATCGCTAAAAACATGAAATTTTCCATTTTCCCAAATTTTTAGGCTCGTTGCGGGATCGGAAGATATTATCCGATTTCAAAACTTTTTGTTTTGTTTTGTAAGTCTTCACCAATCGCAACTTTTCTGCACTATTACAATTCGAAAATAAAAACTTTGTTTTTTTCGTTCCACCCTATTATACACCCATAAAAGGCTTAATCCCGCGCAATCTGTTGGAGGCAAATAAATGTTTTTTTACTAAAAAAAAACAATTCCGGAAGTTTGCGCTCCACGCATGAAAACTTGGGACAAGCATAAATTGTTTTTTTTTTTTTTTTTTATCGATGCAAATTCATTTTTTTTTAAACGCATAAGTCAATACTTAGAGACAAACAGAAAACACATCACTTCATTTTGTATTTGTTTCCGCTGCAATGTTTCATAATGCACAGAATTTTTTTTAAACTTGCGATTCGAACGTCGGACAGTTGCCGACATGATTAGCAACAAAAAGAGTTCCAATGTCATATATTAAAGTAAAACCTCAAACTTTTGTCATTTATTGCATGTGCGACGAAGTTTACTATGTGAATTTTTTTTTTTTTTTTCGTTTTTAATTGTAAGTGCTTGCAAAATTCATCTGTCACTTAAATCAATACTTTTCCTGATATTCTCCCATATATGCATATAGTATGATAATTGTATAGCGAAAAAAGTAACAACAAATACATCGGTAGCTCAGCCGAAGTACCAGATAACTTAGTAAAAAAAAAAATAAATAAAAAAAGACTCACCTAAATATTAGAAAACTTCAAAAGCAGAGTTCGCCGATATAATATCAGTCGATATATATCATGATATATATTATGATATATATCCGATATTTATTTTGAAAATATCCTGATATTTTGATATTTCCGATATTTATTTTGAAAATATCATGATATTTTTATATTTCCGATATTTATTTTTTCAACTACGGTATTTTTAATATCAAATGTATATTAATCACAGTATTATTATTAATTTATTGTTAAATATAAGCAAAAAGTGATGTACTATATTTTTATAATTTGTTAATACATCTATATATATATAAATGAATGTATGTTTGTGTGTGTGTGGGTATGTGTGTATGTTCCTTATACAAATCCACAGTTTTAGTCGGATTTCTTCCAAATTTAGCACAAAGGTAAATTGTTGCTCAGGAATTCATATAGGCAGGTTTTTGGAATTTTAAAAGATCCAAAGAAGTCTAATTTCGTATTTTGAGTGATAAAATTGCACTTTTCTGCACGAACGAATTTTTGTATAGTTATAAATTTAATCTAAATGAAAAACCCGTAAAAAACTGCCCTAGATGAAGTTTCTTCAATTGTGAACCTTGGTTCAAAGCAATTGAAAACGGTTATCAACATATAACCACCAGGAGCTATTTTAAATGCAATCAATGCAAAAAGTATCCTGAACGATGGCTGTCAATGCTGTTTAGCGATAAGCGTTAAAGCATGTTTGACGAAAAAGCCGTAGATATAAGCAGGGCTGTGGAGTCGGAGTCGAACAGATTTTGGGGTAAAGGAGTTTGAGTCAGAGTCGTTAGAAAACATTCCGACTCCGACTCTGGGCTTCTTTTTTTCTTTCCTTTTCATTGACTCTCCTTGCATTTTTTAAAAACTGACTACCAATTGGTTCGATTACATGTATAAAAAAATATTAATGGGAAAATAACTGCCATTATGGCAATCAGCTGGCTTGAGTGCTTACCGAACTTTCTGCAGCCGTCCTCTAGTTTGCTTGCTTTTTAACTTAACTAATAGCAATTGTCAGCAAACGGTTTGGTGCCTAACATTTTCAAGTAATCACTTTCAAATAAAAATAGAAATATAGTGTTTTGTTCGATCTCAGTTATAAAATAGTAAAAGAAACGTAACAAATTAGTAAGTCGAAGCCCGTAGTTAAGGTTAAACGTTTAAGGGTGATCGGCAAAGAAGATCGTTCAAAGAAGTTCTGGCGCGAAAGCAGGAATCCAAAAGATTCGATGAAATAATCTAATGTTTTTTTCTTTATTAGACTTTCTATAAGCTTGGTTCTCATTAAAAAGTATGGAACAAAATAAGTGTAAATGATTTCTTGATTACAACACACAATAACTGCAGTTAATCATAAAATCTTCATATTAAGGTTAGTTCTAAAGCAGCCAATAAAATTTAGCGAAGAAAAAATATAGGTATAGTAAAAGCAATTCGTACAAATTTGTATACCGCTGCATTTTGTGTAAAATTAGCTCCTGACGTATATGTGCCCTATTTTCGTTGAAATTTTATTGACGAAATATAATTTAAAATATATTTGAAAATTTTCAGAATTAAAGTAGTTATATTTCTTATAAACTCTGAAATTAACTTTGGGTGTCATTTACCAGATGGGTGTCATTCGGAGCAAAAAACCCCGTCTCAAGAACTTGGATTTAGAAAAAAAAGCTTTTTTCTCTCAAGTTACAGCTTTTAAAAATTGAAAGCACACGATTTGATCAATATCTATTTGTTAAACATTAAAGGGGGGCAAGTTACAGATAATCCTTTTCAATTTTTTTAAAAGGGATTTTTAAGTCATCTCACTATTTAACTCGTAACTATTGGAAAATTTGATTTTTAAATTGATTTTCTAATGTTGTATGCGTCTTGGGTTTACAATAAAAAACAAAATGCGAAATTTTCATAAAAAGGAATTAATATTTCAATCTCTGTTTAGAGGTTTTCTCCCTTCCCCTGAAGGGAGAGAGGGAGTTGAAAAATACAATTAAAAAAAAATTTAAAAAATCTGGAGTCGGAGTCGGGCGTTTCAAAATCCAGGAGTCGGAGTCGGGGTCGGAGTCGGCCATTTTCCTTCCGACTCCGCAGCCCTGGATATAAGAAATGATGCTGTCCATCGTTTCTTAAACTGCGACCTATGAAGCACCAGGGGGGGAGGGGGGGCATTGGTGCTACTTAATTTGAATACTACCGTTGGATTACAATTTTTAAATATTGTAAGGTTGCGTTTAATATTTGATCAGTGTTTTTCCTGTTAATAGCAGAGAAAATACAAACATGAGTAAGGTAATAATATTGCATTCAATATTGACGTACAACCTCCGACTGTTTCAGCATTAAACTACTTTTATTAAAACCACATCTATTTCATCCTTGCAACAGAAATTTAATTTAATGTTCTATGATCCTTATGAAACCAATTTGTAATATATAAATTTTCTTTATACTATTCCTTGATTTACGTCGAATCTTTAAGTAATTCGGTTCAACTATAACCGATAGCCTAATTCGGTTTAATTGAAATCGCTCGAGCCTGTCAAAGAGCAGGGGTAAAGGTACTAATAAAGAAACTAAATTGCAAAATAATCATAGTAATGCATAATAGCGCATTCGGATTTTATCTATTAAATGGGAGGGATGTGGTCAAGGCTTTCCTTACATCCATATATGTAAAAATGGATGTAACAGGAAAAAGGATGTAACATAAAAATGGATGTATGTTTGTGGGTATGTGTGTATGTTCCTTATACAAATCCACAGTTTTCGTCAGATTTCTTCCAAATTTGGCACAAAGGTAAATTGTTGCTCAGGAATTCATATAGGCGGGTTTTGGAATTTTAAAAAGACCCAAAGAGGTCTAATCTCGTATTTTAAATCATAAAATTGCTCTTTTCTGCACGAACGAATTTTTGTAAAGTTATGAATTTAGTCAAAATGAATAGGCTGTAAAAATCTGCCCTAGATGAAGTTTCTTCAAAGATTAACTTTAATCGTTAAATTTGTGAACATTTGTTCAAAACAAATGAAAACGGTTATCAACATATAACCACCAGGAGCTATTTTAAATGCAATCAACACAAAACGTATCCTGAACGATGGTCGTCAACGCCGTTTAGCGATGAGCATTAAAGCATGTTTGGCGAGAAAGCCGTAGATATAAGAAATGATGCTGTACGTCGTTTCTTGAACTGCGACCTACGAAGCCAAGGGGTCCATTGATGCTACTCATGGTTCTACTTAATTAGAATGCTACCGTTAAATTATAATTTTTAAATATTGTTTGATCATAAAATCCACAACAGTGAAAGGGTTGCGTGTAATTTTTGATCAGTGTTTTTCCTGTTAATAGCAGAGAAAATACAAACATGAGTAAGGTACGTTAATATTGCATTCAATATTGACGTACAATCTTCGACTGTTTCAGCATTAGACTACTTTTATTAAAACCACATCTATTTCAACCTTGCAACATAAATTTAATTTAATGCTCTATGATCCTTTTAAAACCAATTTGCAATATGTAAATTTTCTTTATACTATTCCTTGATTTACGTCGAATTTTTAAGTAATTCGGTTCAACTATAACCGATAACCTAATTCGGTTTGATGGAAGTCGCTCCAGGTGATCAACGAACATGGGTAAATCTCTCTATATATATATGTAAATGGATGTATGTTTGTGGGTGTATTCCTTCTACAAATCCAGTTTTCGTCGGATTTCTTCCACATTTAGCACAAAGGTAAATTGTTGCTCAGGAATTCATATAGGCGGATTTTTGGAATTTTAAAAAGACCCAAAGAGGTCTGAATTCATATTTTGAGTCATAAAATTGCCCTTTTTTTCACGAACGAATTTGTGTATAGTTATTAATTTAGTCTAAATGAAAAGCCCGTAATAAATTGAACTAGATGAAGTTTCTTCAAAGATTAACCACTATTGTTAAATTTAGGAACTTTGATTCCAAGCTAATAAAAATGATTTGCAACTTATAACCACCAGGAAATATTTTAAATGCAATCAAAACTAAAGGTATTCTCAAAGTTTACCGCTAATGCCGATTCGCGACTAGCGTAAAGCGTGTTTGGCAAGAAAACGGAACGAAATCGGAATTGCTGCTGTTTAGTGTTTTGAATAGCGGTCTCCGACAGTTCTACTTACTTTGCATGCTTTCTTTTGGTATTTCCGTTGCAGTAATGGCAGAACGAAATTAGAGATCAGTATTTCCCACATGAACAGGCCAGAAAATACCAAAATCATCTCGGTATCAATAATTCATTCATTATCCATGTACAAGCTTCAACAATTAAATGTTGGATGGTCCTTAAAACCAATATGCATATGTTCTTTATACGATTCCATGATTTACGTCGGATCTTTACCTAATTCAATCCAACTAAGTTTAATCGCTGAAGTCTAACAAAGAACAAAAAAAAATACTAATTTCGCAAATAAATTGCAAAGTAATCATATTTGTGCGCAGGAATTTGTAGCGTATCTGGA
This sequence comes from Uloborus diversus, assembly GCF_026930045.1. Classification (NCBI taxonomy): domain Eukaryota; kingdom Metazoa; phylum Arthropoda; class Arachnida; order Araneae; family Uloboridae; genus Uloborus; species Uloborus diversus. The sequence continues at coordinate 91,001,155 of NC_072737.1, read as the reverse complement.
ATTTGGTTTTCAAGGGGGAGGGGTGATGGTCATGACGTTTCTTACATGCACATAAACTACCATACTAGGATTGCGTGCTAAAATTAAAGGTTGTGCACCTTTTTTACCTGCAAAACCACACGGAAATATAATTTGGCGGAATTCATACAGTTTGGGAGGGTTGGAGTTTTAAGTTTGGAAGATGTGCAAATAAATATTGATTTAAATTTCAACTGTTTTAAACTGCAAAAAATTGCTATAATGCAAAAAATTTCTAATATGAATGAAAAATTATCACTGTTAATTTTCCATTATACAAAATAGCTTAAACTCTCTTTAACAGTAAAGGGATAAGGTGAAACACTTTGTATCTCACGTGTAACCACAATGGACGATTAAGTGCTGTAAATGTATTTGAGATGTAACTATTTTCGATATAGATAGCTTTATGTTACTTGCTCAGGGTTGGTTTCACTTACAAGTAAAATTCTTCTTGCTGCTGGGAGGGGGACTAAAAACAATATTTAGAAAAAAGTTTTGAATTAAATTTATGGGTTAGAAAAATTTGAATCATTTAAGTTTTAAATTTTTAGACTACGTTTCGAAACGTGAAATACATTTCGTTTGCTTTTAAGCTGTGGATAAGGGGAACAAAATATGCAACAAGATGCTGTAAAATAAAACAAAAGATTTGTCTATTATACAGTTGTAAGTACAAACAAGACTTTTTTTTTTAATTTTCCGGCCTGCAAATAATTAAAAAGCAAAATCTAACACGGATAGTGACCAAAATGCGCACGCTTACTTCTTTCTCTATAAAGCAGTTTAATTGACGGTTTTTAAAAGTGTGTTCAATAGTTCACGTGCACCCACTTCCATTTTTAATGTTTTACATAACTTAAAATAATGACTGTAATGTAGTCAGTGGACCCATTCCCACCTCTCGCAACGACTGTGGCTCTATAAATTAAAATTTTGTTGTTCTCTAAAGAATTCTCTGTCTAAAGCAACAAACTTAAATACGTGCTCTCTCTACCTGCATCAGTGTGAGATATCATGTATAACATTTACGGCAAGTATTACGTTTTAAAAATTTGAATTAGAACTTAAATCTTGACAAATTTCAAATTGTTACAAGACATGAACCTTGGAACGAGCGAGCAGACACACTTTGTAAAGTTTTTTTATAGTATGCAAACTTTTTCTGCGAAATGTGCTTTCCTGAAAACATACAAAATAACCTATCACTTAAGACCTTCATTCGAAAAACACCGCCAAAAAAGAGTGTTATCGTCTATTAACAACACTGACTGAATTCTTTATTTTCTGTACGGTGGACTATCTGTTTGGCTTTTGGACATTGAAGATGATTTTAAATTAATCTGAAAATATTATAACTGTGTCCAAGAAGATTTTTTGTATATATTTGTGCCTGATAATAGGGATTGACTTTTTTTTGGTAAGCTCACGACTCTTTCTAAGGAAGCAGTCAATGATTTATTTTCGAATAAATTGTACATGGAAAGTACTGTTGCATTTTTTAAAGTCTTGTGGAAAGCAAAACCTACAAAGGAGGCACAACACTTTTCTTTCGAAGCACCACGTAAAAGGTTGTCCCACAAGACGTGCAAAAGACAATCATTTGTCTTTTCATTAAGACAATTTATGTACCGCTCATCTGATTCAACCTCAGACAACGCACCAGTGTACACTACAGAGCCCAAACAATATTCTTCATACTTTTTTGCTTCAAGTTGATGTTACTTTTTCAGCAAATGATTGATTTTCTGTGTTATTTAAAGTATTTTGAAGATTTGAGCCTAGAAAGCGGGGTGAATGTATTTTTTTACGCTCATTTAGATAGAATTCATACATTTGATAATCCAAAAGATATGTTGCATTAAAAAGCTCCCGGGCAACGCCGGGTAGTAAGCTAGTCAATAATATAACAAAGTAATGCAATATTCCTTTTTTACTTGTATTTTATATTCATAAAATTATTATTATTGTAACAATTTGAATTCATATTAAAAGTGCCCAATTAAATATTAAACAATGTTCAGAAAAAAGTAAATGTCTTATGACTGGGCACCGACTAATGTATATTATTTATTTCTGATAAATCGTGTAACTGTAAAAGTAGCTAAAAGAAGAAAAATTAGTAAAATAGCTAAAGCTAAATAAACTCCATTAACAATTGATAGAAATTTAAAACAAAATGTTAGATATAAATAATGAAGGAAACCATAATTTTAAATCTACATATTGTTATTATAATGCAAGAAAATAAAGAGTGATTTGAGGATGCATTTACTAATTTGAAGTCTTTAGTTTGTGCTCATTGAAAATATCGGATATTTTCGAAACTATCATTGTATTTTCGAACCCTGTTAAAAAGTATTTCACAGTACTGATGAAAACGGAGAAAAAAAGGACAAAACTTTTTTAAATGGTAGAAAAAAATAAAAAGACAGCAATAGTACTTCTTAAAATCTGGATATTGAATGTAAAATAAGCGACTTGGAAACGGTTAAACAAGTTAAACATAAAGCGAAATCAATGTAGATGGTAGTTGATAGAGATGTTATAGAAGACAAAAGGATCGCCAGAAAAGTGATAAAAGGTATTTTTAGAAATAATTTTGGTGACAGAAAGTGTGAGAAGGAGTTAGCAGTTGCGTGAGATAGGAAGTAAAATGTCCAAACATTTCGTTAGTAGCCCAAACAAGTTACACAAAACATTACTAATGGATACATTGGAAAATTGAAAATGAACTTCAACGGTTTAAAAAAATGAGTAAAAAGCAGAAAGTAAAAAGGTTCGAAATGAATATATCGTACTGCACTGAGAAAAAGGAAATTTGAGATTTATTGAGAGTTTAAAGTTTGGAGATGAATGTAATTTTTCTAAAAAATGCAATTTTATCACAAGTCATCAATATAATGTTCCAAACTGCTCATCGTTCAAAAGAACGATTGTTCATTTTTTTAAAGGAATGAATCGGTCCGTTCATTTCAAGGATTCGTTCTTTTTGACCCGTTCGTTCATGAACGACACATCTCTATAATAAAAATAACTAAGCAATTCCAGGGGCGTGTTCTATCGTGTGCAGGTAAACGGCAGTATCTGCAGAAATGAGTTTCCGAGATATTTGAAGAAATGTGTGTCGGAATCAACATTAACCAATAGTGAAGTCTTGGAACTAGATGTTTTTTTCGCGCCTTTTTTTCAGCGGAAGTCAAATAAGCAAACTTGCACAATAAAACTAACGTACAATAGATGACAAAAATGCAAAAATAAATAAATAAATAACTAAATAAAAATAACTGAAAAGTTTGCAGTTACTGCCCTTTACCTGCACACGGCAGTGTACAGGGGAGGGGGGAAGGGACGCCTGTTGGCCCGAGCCGGAGCTTGAAGAGGGCCATTATTTTCAAATGAGAGCTGAAATATGTGTGGAGACGTAGGGCTGAACAATATACTGAACAATTTTTTAAGGACCTGTTAAAGTCATTTGTGCCGAGCCTCAAAATTTCAGTGCAAGCTCCTGAGTAATTTCATCTAAACCGAAACTGAAACCGAAAGACTTGGCCATGACGGGCAGTTTTACGGCTGGCGCCATCTATTAAGTTTTAGTTGAACTAATAGAAAATTTAGGACAAATTAAATAAAACTAACAAATCTCAAAGATCATTTCTATTGTCAAGGAATGACTCAAAATTTTCAATGTGAAAAATCTTGCTTGTGTGCCAGCGATGTTGGTATCCTCGTTAATTGCGTCTTCCTTTGTCATTTCTAAAAATTCTTCTTCCAGTGTGTTCTGAATTGTGTGAGTTTAATAGCTTTTCTCCTCGAAAGAGCTATAAAACCTATCACACACAAAAAAAAAGAAAAAAAAAACCCTCCAGTGGCCAAGCTTACTTATTAGCACGCCGAAATGCATGTTTTTGCATGTTACCTGCAATCTCATCAGAAGTTTGGATTTTGAATGATGTAAAACTCTTTTTTGTTTGCAATGCCGGATCCACATAAAAACAAAACTTATTAACGTAAAACAAAATGAGTCTTCGAATCTCAAACCGCGTAAAAGAAACCTGCCCAAAATGATAATCTATAGTACTTTCTAGGTATGTAAATTGAAGAATATGTGAAAGCTGAAAATGGAATTTTGCAAGCAAATGTAAGGCAAGGATGCCTACCTAGGGAGGTCATGGCGCTGACTGCGCCATTGAAATGTTTATAGGGGGGAAGGATTGTTTTGACGGGTATTTTTCTCTTTTTTTCGGGAGGCTCTCTCTGGGGAAGAGAGGTTTGGGGTACTTAGGGATGGGGGCGCATTTTGCTCTTAGGGGGATGAGCAGCATCCTTGTGTAAGAGGTAGTTATGAACATAATTTTTACGGAGGATTTGATTTGTCAGAGTTGTGTGTGTGTCTGCGTCTATGTATGTCTAAGATAGCCGAAAGTCAATTAAATTCCTTGATTTGAGCCAATGATATTGTTCACATTTTCTTTGCAATAATATCGGAGATATGATCGTAAAAGATCAAACTGATTTTACTAGCCGATGGATTTAGGCACTTTGAACAGATGCTTGGTTTTATAGCTGGAGCGATCTATTGAGTTTGAAGTGAACTAACTTGTATAAGTTAGTAATCATTAATTAGCATTATATTAAAATCATTGTAGAAGGGGAAACTTACATCATCCTCGATTAGTTCCAGTGCACAGGGGTGTCTTCCCTCCAAGAGTAAGGGTGCACTCCCCTTAAATATCACACCCCCCCCCCTCAACGCAGGAGCCTCTCCAAGAAAGGGAAAAATACCCCTCGAAACAACCCCCTTAAAAATTTCAATGGCGCAGTCAGCGTCATGAACCCCCCCCCCCCCGCCCCCAGGCGAGCACAGATGTACTAAAAATGCTTTTTTTTTTAATTACAGCTGAGAAACTTTCACCTGTTAAAATCAGCTCGTATCAGTCTGTCCGTTTGAAGCTTGGTGTTCTCGAGAATCGCTGCGAGACGAGAGTCGAACCAGGTACCACGTCTATTAGAAATTTTGTAAAAAAAAGAATAAGACCAATCTCGTAATTGTACGACTTTAATTAGCGGAGATATTAATTAAAACGTTTATAACATTACTGTACTCGGGAATTTTATTTCTTTCCTGTTCCCATGTTGCATAAGGGTTTGAATTTAAAATTTTAATAATTGTATTAAAAGGGGAGATTTTTGGTTGTTTTTCAATTCTTAAAACTACTTTTTCGCCTAGAATTTTAGTTTAAATTAGCTTCATTTCTCTTTTATTCTAATACATAAATCATAAAACTACTTTTTAAAGCAATTTTTTCGTTTACAGTTTTATTATTAACTAGTGGTACCCGCACGGCTTTGCCCGTAATAGAAAAATTAAAAGGTCTTTTGGTTCGCCTGTATATTTACAAATAATGTATGGTGAATTTTCTCGCCAATTGGCTTGTACCCATGTTACGGTTCCACGTTATGATAATTTCATAATTTACTCGTCCATCTTATGATATTTTTGTTCTTAAAATTGGAATAGAAAAAGAACCACATCGGATTTTCGAAAAATCGCTTCGAGTGGCACACCCCCATGCTACAAACTAATTTTGTGCCGAATTTCATGAAAATCGGCCGAACGGTCTAGGTGCTATGCGTGTCACAAAGATCCAGACATCCTACAGACATCCTCCGGGCAGAGAGACTTTCAGCTTTATTAATAGTAATATAATATAATATAATAATAATAATCATAACAATAAAGATAAAGAAAATTCGCAACTCCAATGAACTATAGGGGGCACTGTAGCCACTTTCTAATGGTTAATAAATACTCCTAACAAACTGCCTGTGTTTAAGTCAACAGACACACATGGAACGCAATGTGGCAATGTTTTAGTTTTTTCGGCAATTTTGTAAATCACCGCAAGGTAGCGTATTCGAGCGCTGGAGTTGCGAATAGCTTCGTTTCATAACTAATAATAAGAGTAGACCGAGCTTTCCCAAAAGTGCTGATGAAAAAATTGGGTCATGGATACATCATGTGATTGGTGGAAGGCTTGACGAACACTTTGGCGGCATGGTTGCTAGATGGCAACATTATCTCTAGTTTGGCACTCGACATATATTTTAAGACGTAATGTATTTTCATTATAATTTTTTTTCCAGGTGCAGAGATTGAACTGTGTTTCTTTTAATTATGCATTAGTATTTTGGCATTAGTTTTTGATCACAGTTTTCAGTAACTTTTATTTCATTTGGAACTGCTACGTCAGCGTTAGCGTGAACGTAATGGCGTAAACGTTTTGCGTTAACTCAAAAATGTACTAATCGGTATCTTAAATTGAAATTTTAGGTAAAAATCTTACCGTTTGCTGATTCATTTTGGGCGCTTGCATCTTTAATTGCTTATAGAGTTATTGAAATTGACTAAAGAAAATGCACAATACGATCTAAACGAAAAACTCACTATATTAACAAAATATTTGCAACTTAGAATAACAAATTTACAAATCGGACTCCATAAAAATCATTCTTCCGTGTTCCATCAATTCTATTTATTTTATTTCTCGCGGACGTTGATCGTCTGCTACGATCAACGCCCGCTGTTGCTAGGATATCCACCAGTCAAATGGGGTGACGTGCTACTAATTATGCTTATTTTGTTGGACATTTTCCCTTCACATTTTGCATTTCTCCAGAATGAGTGAGTTTTCGAATTATAATAACTCTCTTTTTCCCTCATTTGTTAAAAACATTTGGAATACATTTTGTATAGTTACAAGAACACGTTAAACTAAGATTATTTCGATTTCTTTAAATGAAAGAGAAGTTCCAGATCTAAGAAATTTTGCTCTTAATGCTTTTAACTACAGTGACTCCCAAAAGTGTTCGTAGACTTTGAAATTTTTTAGTAAAACCAAAATAACTCGAAACTGAATTCGAATATGAAGTCCAATATTTTTTCACATTATTTCTATGTCATTCTAAATACAACACATTGGTTTTTTCAAAATATTGACGGATCTTCTTTTTGAAATGGGTCAGAAAACGAAGAGACAGAGAAATAACACGCCACAAAAGTCATCGTACATTCAAATATTTTCGAATAAATTGATGATTAAAATTATCATATGCCGTTTTATTAATATTTTCGCATTGTGTTGACCCTTACAAGTCATTTGGCTTTAATTTTTTGTTTATTTATTCCTTGATATTTTGCTTATTACTCTAAAATGGCTGGTATTCGTAAAAAACCGCAAACACCATTCAAAGTTTGAATTTTTTGCCCACAGTAGTGGTAAATTGGTTTGAAATGTCTCTAAATTAGTTGATTTATTATATTCTATAGTAAAGTGCTCGATAAAATGCTTTAAAGAAAAGAATCGGACTGAGAACAAGGTAAGAAAAGGTCAACCGGCAGAGTTGACAAAGCGTGATCGGAGATTTACGGTTGAAAAATGTATGAAAAATACACATTTGAGTGCTGTAAAAGTTTCTGCAGAGTTAAATGAAAATTTTTACATTTAATTTTCACCTAAAATTGTTCGCCAAGTTATGTGATTTGCTGGATTAAATGGGACCTCTTCCCACCGAAATTTTCTTGGTCGTGCGAGAAACAGAAAGCTTACGCTTTTCGTCGCAAAATCAATGATAAATACTAAGCTAAAAACGTTTTAGAATCACGTCTAACTTACAGATAAAAATTAATTCAACATTTTTGGTTAAATTGTTGCATAACTATAAGTAGAAAAAAAAATTAGGAACTTAATCTTAAGAACTTATTTGGATCAGTTAATCAGGACGGTGGAGGTGTTCTAGTGTGAGGGTGCATATCAGCATCAGGACTTGATAGTTTGTAATTTTTTGATGAAATAATGAATCATGCTGTTCCTTTAAATATTTTAAAAACCAATTTTGAACTCTTAACCAAAAATTTGGTTATTGGAATCAACTTTATTTTTTATCAAGATAACGATAAGAAGCACAAGGTTTTCAACGTTTGCGTCTAGTGCCTCGAAAATTGTCCTAAAGTTTAGAAAATACCCCCTCAACCTCCAGATTTTAACTTAATGTAACGTATTTAGAGATATCTGGAGGCTAGATTACGAAAATAAGGCTTTAAAACCAAAATAGAGCTAGAAACAGTAAGACTCGAAGTGTGGTTGAACACTTACTCAGAAATTACGCAAAAAAAAAAAAAAAAAAGGAAAATAATGAAATCTATTCCCAGACATTTAAAAGGTATTATGAATACTGTATGATATTCTACTAATTAATAACTTAATCAAAAGTTAGATTATTCAATATTCTATAGACATTTTATAAAGTGTACGAAGACTTTTGTGAGATAAAATTTCCGGCACTTTTGGGTTTTTGATTTTTAAAAAATTAAGTTTTAATATTTTTTAAAAACTTTTCATGTAGTTTTGTTAAAAAATGATCATAGATCTTATAATTAAATACCTATTCCGAAATATTAATTCTAACCAATGGATTGGGGACTATTTCGTTGAAAGTCGTAGGTGTACAAAGACTTTTGGGAGCCACTGTAAATCTTAATTGAAAGCTGATAACTTGGTATTAAAGGAATGGAATTATTAGTATTAATTTAAGCCTTGATGCTTTAATTTCACGTAACCAACCAAGCAATTGTCGTTTTATGTAAAAAGTTGATTGTTATTTTACATAAATATTTTGGATATAGTCTGTAAGATGTAATTCAGTTTAACGTGAGCACAGATTATAGCTGATAACGCATATATTTTCATCTTTTGTGATAATTGAAAATGCTCACAATTTTTACTATTGACAACTATTACTAACGTTAAAGAGATATTTGTCAAAAATGATTTATCGGTTTTTTACAAACCCCCAGATTACACGCATTTATTTAATCCTTAACGTGTTAGAAACTGATGTCAGAGTATTACAAAAACATCGACTTGACATCTCTCTGGGTCATTCCACGCAATACGATCATTTTGTCCTGCACGTGACGCCTTATAGATTTCATCCTCATATAAATAATAGCCGATGATCGAGTAACCCGTATTTCAACAATGAAACTCGCGCCACGGCATGATAGTTTGATAAAATGTTTTGTTGATGTTTAACAAGCAGGGAAAGGTGTTACTGCGACAAGGCTGAACTCGATCCGATGACGTAACTGTTTTACTGGTAACACTCATTTCAGGGGAATGAAGAAACGAAAAAATGGTCAAAAATGAACGCTATCTACTGGAATTTAGAGTTAATCCACTGGAGTTAGAGTTAAAATTTCAACTCTCAAACTATCACCAAACAGGCAGTTGCTTCGTTCAAATGTAGAAGTAATTTTCACCCGGCATATCTTGACGGGTGACTTAGTAGTTAAAAATAATATTTTAAAATATTAATGAACAAATTTTTTCTGCTTAACAAATTACGAACTTATGCATGATTTCCTAAAAAACTTCATCATTACTCTATAAAATTATGTTACTTTTTAATGAAATATATGAATCGTCACGTGCGGGACTAAAGGGTTGACTTTTTCGTGGAATGGCCCTTTCATTTTTGAAGTAGCCCGTGCAACGCTGGGTGACGTAACTAATTTACTATTAAAAAAGTGATGCCTTTTCTTTTTAAACTTACAAAACCAATCCCGCGAACCCCATAGAAAGTTTCTGCTTCACAACTTTTATGTCGCTGTATCAAAAGTAAAGATAACAAAATAAATAAAAAAGCATTTATTTACAAAGATCGATGATGTACACTTTATTCATATTTCAAAAAATGTTGGCCCCTTTTCATCACATATAAAAGTGAAAATAGTTTTGTTTTTTATGAAGGTTTTTAAAAACTGTCTTCCTTTAAAATGCTCTCAGTTTTTACTGAATATATCACAGTTGAAGGAAAGTTTAGATGCAAAATTTTATTTGAGTAGAACCTCTTCCATTTTTAAGTTTTACAAAATATAAAAAGGATTTAAGTTCACTCTAAGAAACAATGTATAATTATGTGCTTAGCATAAGCACATAACATTCCATTTGTCACAAAATATTGATTGTTATGATATCTTATGGTATTCTGGAAAAAAAATGGTGTGAATGATTCATTTTCGACTAGATTTCGTTGTTTTTATTATCTGTGAACTCAGGACGTTTTCTGTTCCAAAATTGCATAAGACTGTCGCATTAACTACAAAGCATAATATCTTCAGTCTACAACAATAGTCTTATAGTGTGGCTCTGATAAGTTAGGACATAAACTTGATAAGATTTACCTGTTTTGGGGGTAATACAGAAGGCTAATTGGCGCTGAGTTGAGTTGGGCTTCTTTCGTCGTAGTTTTGCGAAAGCATTCCAACCCAAACCCCGGCCAATAACATAAAAGCTTGACCTTTATCGGATGTCTTTGCATCCAAAAAGCTCACTTTTTTTCCTTTGAAAAAAAGGATTCCTTGAAACCCTGAAACACGTAAATGCAGTTTTCCTGCAAAGTTTACTTTTTTTTATGTTGTTTTACTTATTTATTTTTTTCAAGCACAAGGGTAATTCATGGCACATTCGTAATTGTTCATGTTCTAAGAGCTATATATTATGAATTAAATTTAAGATCTGTTTGAGAGAAATTGCTCATGATAGTAGTCATCAGCGTAAATAATCAATCATAGAAACTTATTACTCTAAAAATAAAATGTTTTTTCAAGGCTTGATTATTGTAGTTCTACAGACATTTAAAACTTCATAAATATCCTCGAACATATCAATATAGCTTTTCTTTTTCTTTTGCTTCTTTCTTTCGTTCTTTCTTTTCTATCATTTTTTCTTTATCTTTTCTTTTTTTCTTTTGAGCAAATATTGAACTTGTTCTAAATTATTTTTTTACAAAAAAGATATACTGTAATCTATCTTCTAACAAAACTAATATTTTTATGGCAACACATATTTATGATTGGATACAAAGCTGCATTCTTCATATTTTAAAACTAATTAATCTTGTTTACTTTGCACTTCATTCGACACTCTCTAGAACATAAATCACTTCCATTAGTTCATAATTGAAATGTCTCGCTTCACATAAGAAATAGTTTGAGGTAGCTCCAACTTATAGTACGTCTGTTTACGGTTTGTTACCTTACTTCTAAACTTTCAGTTTGCAAAACGTCTCTTTACAAATACATCTTCCATTTATTATCTTCAGAGCAACATATTTATCATGTAAACCATTTCATGTAAACAAAACAATGATTGCACTTTGAGGTTGTGCGATTGATGCCAGATATGTACTCTTCCGGCTTAATACAACTGATCCATTGCTATTTTAAATAGGTACAGGATGAAGAAACGCAATTACGGCGTTGCAACGTTCGTCTGCTTTCAGTACTGATAATTTAAAAGCAATGTGCCACTATGAATAGCTATTTCAGTTTCATCCTCTGAAAATGATTTGAACAGAATGTACCTCAATTCGTATTTAAAATAAACTAAAAGAGGCGCTGTAGTCTCTGAACAATGGCTGTTAAAGATGGTAAAACAAACACTCATCCACTTTCAGCTGTCCACTCAGACATCGCCAAACGTCTGCACCAAACTGGAACCTCTTTGGCTAATTTCTTAAATAATCGCAAAGTGGCATATCCAAGCTCTAGAACTGCGAACACATGTGGAAAAAGAATACTGCAATTTTAATATGTTACTATGTGAAACATATTTCGTGCCATATGAAGGCCTGCGACATGAATTTTTATCCAAGCTTGGAGCAAGAAAAAAATTCAATTCCGATGAGAGGTTTGGCTCATTCACGATGAAACAAATGCACACAGGAAGTACTAGTGAATGTAAAGTTTTTTGGCAATTGTTTATGTTAACCACTGTCACACAGATACTGCATCCTCTGTGCAGTCAGAAGATACGACGTAAGACTGCCGGCATCTTGCTGCTTGACGCCTCTTCTCCCAGCTGGACAGTTTGGACAAAGGCAAGCCTAATATTCCGGACAGCAGAATCAGTGATCCGGATATGTAAAAAGATGCATCGTAACTTCCTGTTGCATCGTAGAACATTCCTGGAACAACATCAAAAAATTAAAATATGAAATGAAAATAGTAATAGAAATTATATCGGGGCTCTGATAAGTTTAGCTATGACCTTGACAATGTTTACCTCTTCTTGGGATAATGGGCAATTAACGCTGAGTTTAGTTAGGTTACAGTCGTAGTAGTTTTGTTAAAGCATTCCAACTCAAACTCTGCACCAATAACGCGTCTGTTTTGCACTGAACGCCCCAATAGACATAAGCATTATTAAGGTCAAAGCTTAACTTATCACAATTATCAAGTCACACTATATTTGAAGATCGAAAGCAGTTCAACCTCTTTTTTTTTCTTCTTGAGTTTTAAGAAGAGGGAAAAAAGTCGCATATCAGGGGTTCTCAAACTTTTCCGACTCGCGGCACCCTTTGAAGAATTGGCATTTTTCACGGCACCCTAGTCTATCCCCATTATATACATACATATCACAAATCACTCCGGGGTTTGGAAGTCTTTTTGAAACGAATGAATACAGCAACAATACTGAATTTGTTGGAGAATGAAACTGTACAAGTTTCGTTTTAAAAATGTTCGAAATATGGACCTATCGTATTGCGGCGGATATCAAGTGAAAGTCTAGTTCTTGTTTACTCGCTGTAACATGACACGATCAATCTTAGAAAATGCGATTGTGATCTTTTGGCGCAAAATGTGCAAATCACGTGGGCCATGGGGCACGAACTCACAATTTTTGATGTAACACCATAATAAAGTCGCTTGGAGATAGGTCCGGAGAGCTCGGCGGCCATGGAAAACGGTGATTGTAGTCAGCAGAATCTCGTCAAATTCAATAAATATGAAGCTGGTTTTTGAGGACAGGGGGAATGTCTGTCAGATACTGGGGGCTGCCCCATCTTGTTGTAAAATGAACGACCATTGATTGTGGCATGTTACAGCGAGTGAAACAAGAATTACCCTTTAGGCTTGTTATCTGCCACGTCAAGAAATGTTCACATACATTGCTTGACAATTGCTAAGGAACAATTACGTTTTTTGGAATAGTTAAGAATAGATAATGATTAAAGTAACAGAACGAAATATACAGTTAGTAGTGAGGATGTGCCTTTATTATAAGTACAAAATAATACAGATATTACTGCATCAATGAAGTAAAAACTTAAAAATAAAAAATAATCCTACTTAAATGATTTTCATACAACCACAAAAAAGTAATCTAGGTCAGAATGATGGAGACATGAGTACCTTAATATGATGTATAATTACCAAGGACACTGATGCACAATTTACATCTGTTTTCCATACTAACCACTAATTATTGAGGAGTGCTTGGGAGATGTTTTCCCACTACTCTCTCAATGTGGATTTGAGTTCTTGTACTGTTTTGGGAGGGACGGTTCTTCGCGCAACACGTCTGCCAAGAGCCTCCCAGACAAGTTCAATTGGATTTAAGTCGGGAAAGTAAGCAGGCCACTGCATACAGAGAATGTTTTCACTTTGCAGTGCGTCTGATACTTCAATACTCCAGTGTGGCCGTATATCGTTGTCCGTAAAAAGAAAGTCTGGACCTACAGCTCCCCTAAAAAGACGAACATGGTTCAGCATAACATCTTCGCAATGCATTTGCGACATATCGCTTTCTTATTCAAAAATGTGAAGCGGTGTTCTGCTATTGTGCATGATGCCTGCCCACACCATAACGTCCGGGCCGTACCAATCACGTTCGCAAACAAATTTTTGTGCATAACGTGTTCCACGCTCTCTCCACAGCAGTTGGTGACCAGAATCACTTATCACACTGAAACGAGACTCGTCAGAGAACATCCCTCTAGACCAATTTTTATGATCCCACCAACATGTTCCTTACACCAGCGTAATCTCTCTCGACGATGGCGTGGTTGAACTTGGATGCAACGTACGGGCTTCCTTGCATATAAACCGACATTGTTTACTCGCCGTGAGATGGTTCTTGCAGAAACATGCGTACCGGTAGCGGTTGTTAGATTTGCAGCTATCTGTCCAAGATTGAAATTTCTGTTCCTTTTTGTCACGAGGGCTACATAGCGATCCTCTGAAGGTATGGTGCTCGTACCACGACCCTCGGCATGCTTTTGCAAAACATTTCCACCTTCAGCGGCCGCCTTTAATCGGGAGATGGCACTTTTTTATACACCCATTGCAGCAGCCACAGTGGTGACACTTTGACCTGCTTCCAGTCGTCCAACCGCTCGTCCATGAGCGTAGATACTCAAATGATGTCTTGCTGACATTTTACTCTTAAGTATTTCAAGAACCAAACAGAATTTCAGAGAAAAACCTTTTCTAACATCCAGCACTACTTTTGTTAAAAACGAAACAGCGTGAATTTTCGTACGAATCTTGACCGTGTATGCACTGTCTTTTATACAGATAACGAGTCTTGGTCTACCACGCCATCTGAACTTGAATTTATTTCCATTGGCCAGGTGGTTGAGATACAAATTTGCATAAATCACTTGTTCATTAGCAATTGTCAAGCAGTGTATTTGTGAAACAAAAAACAGGGTGCAGAGGCACCCAGTTTGAGAACCCCTGTCGTATATAATTTGAAATATTTGTGCCATAGATGTGCTTAAAAAGAATATTTTTAAATTAAATTTTCTCCTTTTCAATTTCAATTTTGAGCTATATATTTTCCCCACTTCGCCGATTTGGGGCCAAAAAAAAAATCTTCCAATATTCATTTTGGTTTAAAAGTTTCATTCTTTCACGGAAGACGAGCTTTGTTTGAACTTTCTAAGTTTATTAAAACGATTGCAATACGCGATAAAAAGAAAAAAAAGGATGTCTCAGCTATAATTTATTTGCTCACTGCAATTTTGGTTGTTGCAGCTCATTTTTATGGGGTTTTTTTTCCGTTTTCGAACTGAAAAGAGTTTTTTTCCCCTCTACTGATAGCATTTCCTACCATTTATCAGGTTTTGTTTCTTTTTCTTTTTCTTCTGATGGGTGATTTTCGAAAAAATGTGCTGTGCGTAAAGCTAAGTTTTTTATTTTACTCAAGTAACTATTAATTAAATTTGGGATTAACTATTATGCTTTGATAGTGTATTAAAGCATGCATTATTCCCCAACAGCATTTTTTTTTTTTTTTTTTGAAGGCTTTGGTTAGCTGGAAAAGGTAAAAAAAAACTTAGCGTTACGCACGGGACATTTTTTCGAGAATCACCCTTATACATCTTTGCTGCATTTTCAATCACTAGTTCCGAATTTTACTAATAATGTACATTTTCGGCGCATTTCTTTTTACATAATTAGCTTCGTGAATAAAGAAAATTCGTTAGGATCACAGACGTGTACACCTTATAGCGAAGTTGTTGAAAAATCGATTTTACTCTTTTTTTTTAATTTAATTTTAAAGCGAAATTTTTACATAAATTCTCTGTTTTGAGGGGCAAAAATATTCCCAAAACTATAAATTTCACCAACCAAAATAACTGATGTTTTTTTTTAATCAAAAATGAAATTCTTTCGAAAACCCTGAGTCAATTCAATCGGCCGAAGTTAATGTTCAAAGAACTAAAATGTTTAAAGCTTCCCTACGCTAGAATTAATTCGTTGAATGCCATATTTTTGAAATGCTAAGGAAATTTTTCCGATTTTCACTTAGCTTTCTTCACTTTCACACAATATATTTTAGTTCACAATGCTTCATTTAATCATACGGAACGATTTTGATTATGTTTCCTTGATTTTTTTTTTACATTTTATCTTACTGGCATTGTTTTATTTTAGTGGCATCTACGATTTCTCTGAATCACAGATCTTCTTTCGCCTCGTTTGGGAATTTCATTCACAAACATCTGTACAATTGCTAAATTTATCCAGCAATTAGAAGAATCGCATAAAACACCGTAATCACTACAATTAGTACCCATTTAGTTCGAAATACGGAAAAAACACCATGACAAGATCAGAGTTCAGCTCTCAGCATGAAGCTAAGCAACAGTTTTGGACAACTCTCTACCTGACTAAAAACTAACTGCTGAGAACTAACCATGAAATCCCATTAGCAGATTTTTTTTTCAGCAGTCTAACTTTGATTAAAAATAAAAAAATAATCTGCAAGATCAGCCGGTACTAGATTAACCGTAAAAATTAAATCAGCACTGAAAGAGCACCAAAAATTAAATTCTACTACAAGTATATGGTACCTATGGATTAAATCCTGAAAATACGGTACAGATTTTCACTAAACAAAATTTAAAATTTGTTTTTTGCAGAAACCTGAATTCTTTTCCTCTCTTAACTGTGAAATAATCTGCAGTCTTTCTTAAAAATTTGTGAAGCACGTTGCAGTGTCGTGCTGTTTCTGCTACTGGGCATGGAACCTCAAACCTGAGTCAGCTCTATTTATATTCTCGGATTAATAGGTGAGAATATTTTCGAAAATATACGACGGCCTGCAAAGTTAGAAAAGTCGCCAACCTTGGAGACATCTGGCAATTTTTCACCAAACCCATGAACCCCTATGCTAACTGCTGGCTAACGTGTAAAACAACTGCAAAGCTTCAAACAGCCAGCTAATTTTGCATAAAAATTAAGGGAGTAAACGCCACATTTAAGCAAGCTTACTACAGTTTAAGTGCATAAAATCATAAAAATAACATTCTTTTTCACATTTTGTTACAGTATACCGTTTTGCATAGTAGAAACTTTAGAAAAATAAAATTCCGATCAAAATCTTTTCGAGTAGATCTTGAGTTGACTGTTTAATATGTAAAAGCTTAAATCAGTTCACATACCAGCAACAGGTGCACCAATGATGGAAGCGATTCCTTGAAAGAGCAGCAGCAAACCAAAGGCATTAGTCAGTTTCTCAAGACCCAAGAGATCAACAATCACAATAGAGCGCAGAGTTGCGAAACAACCTATAATAGTAGAAACATTTCATAATTTCACAAATTAATATTGATTAACTTTGTCTATATTTATGTCTATTCACAATATGTTCTAAACAATTTTATTCAGTTCATAAATAATCCGCAAATACACACAAAACTTGGTAAATGTGGGTGTATGTTATATATTAGGAGGGGGGGGGGTTGACCCTCTCTCCAACTACGATCTCAAAGTACAGGCATCAACAGTAGTTCTTCCAGAGCAGGAGGAGGGAGATTTCTAAAAACTAGTATTGAACATCGAAATACAACTCGAGACATTTATTTTCATGTTCAACCGGATTTAATTAAAGTACATATAACCGCTCAGTTATAATTGATAAGAAGAAAGCTTATTATTCTAAGCTAAACTTATATTAACAAAGCAACATATTTATTCTACTTTACTTTTTTTTTTGAAAAACTAATGTTGTAATTTCCTCTTAATATTTCTGTTTTGGGAAACACGCTATTAAATCTTCAAGCGAAGAATCTCTTCTGCTTTAGCCGGGAAGTTACACAATGTGTATTTCCTGTTTGTAGACTTTGACATTAGAAGTGCGATTCCCAAAGGAATTGTAATGGACTAATACGCCAACATTTTTTGAAGATAATAGAAGCAAAATCAGCAAAAGCTCGCTTTCACGATCTGGAGCATAAGAAAAACCTTTACCGGTTATGATTACAATTCAAAAAAAGAAATCTTCTGGGCACTAAATCCGTTTCTAGATTAAAATGAAAGTCAGTTACAAAACGGACTTTAAGCTTTCGCATGCTAATCCAAACAAAGTGCTCATCGTAAGCGCGTCAAATGTTTGACGTCTCCTCCCTTACTCGTGATGCCAAAATCAATTGAGGCAATGAGAAGCAAGAGGATGTAAGTGCGAAATTTAAAAATTTGGAGATAACCAGTGCAAGTAGTAGGAGACCATTGACCATTCCCTCTGTTTTGGTACAAAAACTCTGGGTCAAAGCTAGTAGCTCTGTTAACTGCTGATATACAGCGTGATCTAGAAAAAGTTTTCAATGAAAGCTTAACAAATATTGAAACTTTAAACGCGTTTTAATCGAAAATTTAAAACGTCCACTTACATCCCTTTGATTCTCACTGTCTCAATTGTTCCATGATAAGCCGAAGCATAGGTGGAGTCCTCGCTCCGCATGTCTGTACAAACCTGGACGTGGCTTGTTTAAAAGAACATTCTCATAAGAATGACAGTTTCAAGTTTCTACCAGAACGTTTTCAGATATATTGTGCTCCTTAGCCCTCAAAAAGAAAAAAAATTTGATTGTGTGCTTGTATGATTCGGGAAGGTTGCTTAAAAACTATAGCAGAGCGATAGTAGCGTGCGTGATATTAAAAAAAAAGGGAATATTTTTTACGTTAAAAATTATTGTTTCACTTTTCCCATAAAGTATTAGAAGTCACTGCGTGTACTTTGGCGGTAATTTCTAATTGACAAAAAACTAGAAATGGGTCATACACTTGGTAATTTCATTACAAAGCTTCAACTTCTGCCTGCATCAAATGACGACTACAAAATGATGTTATTTTTGACGCTATCAATCTGGTAATCGTTAGTGCCATACTAAAATTAACTGAACTATTCGACTTTTTAACCAGACTTAACAGTATTAGAACAAAAAATTGATTAGTCCTGTGAGAAAAGTTTTCACAGAGGTTATGATTGAGACAAAATGTAATTAGTACCTCGGCAATACTAACCGATGGAAAAACCGAAAAGGGCTCCATAAGTAAGTAACAGCTCAACCGTGTTCAGGTACGCACTGATGATCGTAAGAAGGCCGCCCACTATTAGGGCAGCGTTGTTCAAGGAAAGTGCATTTAGAGAGGGCCTGTCCGATATCCATCCGCAGAACACTCTGCCCACGGTGTTGGTGAGGCCGATGACTGGCAACAGATAAGTGGCCTCTTCCTCAGAAATCCCTCTTTGTACGGCTCTGTCAATGGCAAACATGAACGGGATGAAGAATCCGGCCAAAGTCAGAAAGCCACCAGCAGCTAGCAACAAGAATGTCGGACTTCGGAGTAAGGAAGTGTCAAGCATTTGCCTGAAAGAGATTCAAAAAATTGAAACTAATGTGTCACTGCCTGTGTACAGAAAATGAAACTAAACACTGATAGTGAATTTCAGAGCCCAAAGTGTGCTCTGAAAAAAGACTTAAATCTGTCATACGAAATATAAGAAACATTTAAAATGGATCACGATCAGGGTTGTCGAGAGCCCATGGCGCCTTGTCAGTTTGGTCACAGTGTCCCCTTCCCCGTCAAGTTTATAAAACTTATACTATCCGATTCCGAACCGAGCTCCGGCAAGAGACCATGTCAGTCTAGTAGGCTATGTCAGCTTGCTAGGATGCCATGGCCTCTTTTCGACCCTGACTGCGGCCAACAAGCCCAGTTAAGTTATTGACGCCGATCGAGAAAGCTCCAGTTTTTAAGTTCGGAACTAAACAAGTTCTTTGGATTGACTTTGACTGATACATAAACTAAATAAAAAGTAAATAGGAATGATGGTATTATGTGTATTCAGTTCCTATAATGGTAGTAGTATAATTCTGCATATGAAGAAAACTGCAATCGTTTCAGTTAAACAAGGTTGTCCAAAAAAAAAAAAAAAAAACCCCACCAAGGAACTAAAAAGCAAAAAATAACCGATTACACTTACATACTATTTCCTTACAATTCCAGTACAAAAATCAACTAAGCTAAACACCCAATTATAAAACAAACACTGATTTAGATTACTAAACGATGAATTATTTTAAATACCTAATTAATTACATACGATCTCTTAATTTTTAATAACCTTTTGAAGTCGGGGCCTCCTATAAGCTACTACCTAACGTAACTGACATCCCACCGAATCCTGAATTAAACAATAATTTAACTAAACACGAAATTAGTTTTTAAAACTAAACCTACTCAATTACGTTAGGTAGTAATTTATAAGAGGCCCCGACTTCAAAATGTTATTAAAAATTAAGAGATCGTACATAATTAGTTAGGTATTTAAAATAATTCATCGTATGGTAATTAAAATCAGTGTTTGTTTTATAATTGGGCGTTTAGTGGATTTTCGTACTGGAATTGTAAAATAAATTTCATTTCTAGTTTTGGATAGGAAATAGTATATAAGTGTAATCGGTTATTTTT
This sequence comes from Uloborus diversus, assembly GCF_026930045.1. Classification (NCBI taxonomy): domain Eukaryota; kingdom Metazoa; phylum Arthropoda; class Arachnida; order Araneae; family Uloboridae; genus Uloborus; species Uloborus diversus. Next base: position 90,981,027 of record NC_072737.1, on the reverse strand, counting down.
TGCCTTTCAGTTCCTTGGTGTTTTTTGAAGGTGGTCTTTTTTAATTTAAAAGTGATTTATTTTTTGCTTTTCAGTGGTGTAAATATAAAATAAGTTCATAGGATAGAGTGTGTGGTACATGACGTTGAGGCCTTTTTTACGCACATGTCAAGTAAGAAAACGTCGAGCACATGAGTCTGAAAACAACTAAGATGAGCACGATAGAAAAAGAACTAGACCACAGCATCTCGGAGACTTCCGACGACTGTGAAGAAAGACTTTTTCAGATGCGCAACTATGTACAAAAAAATTTTGTCTTCATTATTAGTTCGAACTTATCAAAGTTTGCTTTCCGAAAGCAAATGCACGAGTCACTAAAAAAAACAACAGAAATCGCTTTAAGTTTAAAATTGTAAAATGTAAATTTTAAAATTGTAACATTGTAAATTGTAAATTATGTTTCACAACAACCCTCGATAAAGTTGTTATAGATTTTGGAAAATAGAACTTTGCGAAAGGATGAGTATACGTAGTTCTCAGCATAGTCAAGACTTGAAGTAATAGCTCGATCTGATTTAGAACCCTTTAAACTTTTAACTAAACCTCACGATGAACGAGCATTAGCAGAAATGCAACAATTGAGGCATATCATTTCTTATGAAAAGTATAGACTGGATTCAGTATTTAGTTGGAATCATTTAAATGTTTTCGGATGGGATACGGGATTTCCTTTTTGTCCTAGATGTACCGTGATTTCTGGAAATAGGTATTGAAAATACGAAAAGATAGATATTGATTAATTAATACCGCTCCCAAATTTATTTAAACAGCCGCCGTAGGCGTCAAACTTCGCGTAAAACAGGGGGCGGGTTGGAAGGGAGTAGATTTTTTTTTTATTCAACGGACTTCCTTTAAATTCTTAGCACGGGCATCGCCGTGCGGGTACAGTTAGTATTATTATATAAGTTAAATCCTCGGTAGAGGGGTGTTCTGAATCCAATTTCCCTTGGATTGAACACTAAATATGTTTAAAAACTGAATTATAAAAAAAAAAAAAACATTTTAATGAATAAATTAAGTTATTTTAGTTTAAAATAATATTAAGGTTATTGATTCAGCTCTTAAAGTAGCAAAATATATTTGATTTACTGCTTTTATACGTAGTTAAACATTGGTAACACCTATAAGTAAAAATTAACAGGCGGCGAAAATTAATCATCCATATGCCGCGAGAATTCCCGTTCAAGACGAAGGCAAAACCTTTGCCGTGAAAATACACTGGTCACGAAACACCACGTGACCTGTGACGTATTCCGTCCGCTGACGTAAACTGGATTACGTATCCACGACGTGTGAAATTCAATGTTTCTTAGATTTCTCAGAAACCCCTTATCAGATCCAGACCTAATTACCATGGGACCATCTGGGAAGTATACTCTTCCAAACAAAAAAGGAATTTTTCAAACCGGTCCAGTAGTCTTGGAATAATATAAAAACATACATAAAAAGCCGCGTGACGAAATCATAATTTATGCCTTTTTTGAATAAACCTTTTTTGAAGTCGGTTAATAAAAAATGATTTTTTTTTTTCATTTGGTAGTTTTAACAGATTCAACACACTGGCTAAACGTGGATTGTGGTTGCATTTTCATTAACTTTTGGTAATTGCTTCTCAGGTATTTTTTTAACGCCTCTTGTTTCCCTCCTTCACGTCAGAATGTTTTAAAAATTTGTATTAAAAAATAATAATTAAAAAAAATGCAAACATGCAATTTAAAAAGTCTTCCATTATACTTTTTCTCATAGTTTATTAAGTTTTAGGCTTAAATAACACAAATAGTGTGTTTAATATAGTGAGAGGTCTGAAGAAAAGTAAGCATCCGTCTGTTTCAACTGTTATAATGTGCATGAAGTCATCAAGATCTTTCGTAAATTAACTGATAAAACGCATAATACGAGGGAAGTCCTTTTTTTTAAGAGTTTCCTTTTATCGATGTTTGACATACAATCAAAATAATATTTTTTAAACAATTATGTTTTTAGTAACTTTACAAAACGGGTAGTAAAAAAAAATAGAAGTTCTTGTTTACTATATTTGATTCATTCAAATTTTTAAACTTGAGAAAACACCAATCTCCTGCTAGAGATCTAGTGACCTACAGTCGCATTGTGGCATCCTTATTATACAGCAATGATTTAAAAACTAATGAGTTATTTTTTCCGCGATAATGTTAGAAATTTGTGGCCATCCAATCATGAAAGGGGCACAGCACTATCTTAGAGTGCCATCTGCTCCAGTTGTAACACCAGCAGTGTCATGAATGGTTGATCGATATTGCCCTTCTGCCTTTCATATAAAATTCGAGCCCACTTAAAACCCAGCGATTCACAAAGGCACCTCGTGCCAGCTCAAATGAGCTTGAAAAGTGTACTTTTTTATAATTCCAGTGGCAGGTTACAATTAAGATAAAATAAAAACACAAACTTAGGGAAAAAAAAGTAACAAAGTAACTTGTTTAGCCCGCTAAGACCCTGGGCTCCCGGTAACGGTTTTCGCAGAGTCGAGGAAAGGACCCATTGCCAAAGTTGCAGATTATTAAGCCGACAAAGCATTGGCCAGGATGCACCACAAGGAGGTAGATCTACGTTGTTCCCCGAAATGTGAAAACTGAGATGCGATACTGAGCTACAGAGAAACCAGGCTGAGCGAGATGCTGCCATGCTATAACAAAAAACCAAGCCGATCATCAAGCAAGCCGATCATTTGTTTCGATATCTTGAGCCATCAGTGCAGTACTGTCATTGCTGATAAAATTGCCGAAGCATAACCATATAATCTTTAGGGATGAAAAAAAAAATCATTTCCATCCGACAAAATTCTCATCATTTGACAAAATTTGGAGTTTCATTCGGCTGATTGAGAATTTCCACCCTCCCAAAAATTTAAGTTCAGGGAGCCCTTAGCTGTGTAATTTAAAATTCTCGACTGTACTAAGTAACTTTACCACACAAAAACTTACCTGAAAGTATCTTTCATTGCCAAGGAAAGACAAGACCGTTCCTCGTTTTGTTCTGGAATTTTTGTGATGCTTGCAGAGTATACAGCCATGTTCTGTTGCGACTTTTTGAATTCTGGCAAATTGAGAAGGCTGGCGCTGTACAAAATGTCCTGACGATAAAATGGACGGGATAGGTCTCCGAATCGAGGATTCATGGGGCGAAGAAAAGAGACACTTTTGTATGAGTGTGATGGTTTTAACTGATTCAATGACGGCAATTTTTGGAGTGATGATGTTGCAGGAGGAGCAAAAAATATGTCTGTTCCAATGACGTCACTGTACGATGGAGGAGGACTGTCATTGTCTTCTGATGTGTTTGGGCTTTCGGAAAACTTGCTTCCCAAACTACATGAAAGCTGAAAGGAGAATAATATTTTAAATGTACTGACAGTAACTTACTGCATTGATAGTTAGTTATTACTGTATGCACTGGTCACACCAGTATAGACTGAGTGCTATAAGACAGAGAATTTCAAAAAAAAAAAAGTATCTTCTAATAAAACCCTTTCAGTGCACTCCAATTTTATCAGCGAGAAATAATATAACGACATTATTTTGCGCTGAAAATGTTGAAAAATAAATAAATAAATTGATTCAGTTAAAAATTTCTCTAATGTAGAAAAAAGTCATTGTATTTGAATAGAGAGAGAGACTCTCCAGTTGAGATAGTATGCAAAAGTTAACCAAGAGATTTTCAGATTTTTTTTTTTTTACAATTCACTAGAGGTTAATATTTATTGATTTAAAGTTATATTTTTTCACAAGCATAATTTTTTCATCTTGCTGAAATTTTCGGTTGCCATTTTGAACATTGCTTTTTCTATGACTCGCTGTTTATTTTTTAATCAGAACAAAGGACATTGAAGAATTTTGTACTGTTCATCGTGATAACAGGACGTGTTTCAGTAGACTTACTGTAAACGTACCCGATTTTTGACCGTTTATTGCAGTGTTTTCTTTTTTCCTTCCCTCTGCCCCTCTTCCTTTTTTGGCAACAGTACTACTGATTGAGAAGACAATATGACGGAAAATATGAAATATGATGTGTAAGCAAAAATGTGAATGAGCGATGTCAAAACGTTCTGCAAAAGACGCAAAAATAAAATGACTAGACAGGAAAAAATTCGTCGCTAAAAAGACGAATGGGAGTATCTCACTTTTAAGCATTTTGCAGGAAACCGATTTAAAGATTTCCAGTTTATTGTATCGCTTGAAAACCGCCACCAGTGTGAGGGACTGTAACTTTTTTGCTATTTATTGTAGAGATACGCCCATTGGTCAGATTATAAAATCGACTTTGGACATTTCTGTGGTGGTCATAACCCATTTTTCAATTTTTTTGAGCTACGCCCATTCGCCTTTTTAGCGACGAATTGTAAGTACTGGAATAGTGAATCTATTTGGAAAATATAATGCTCAACCTCATGACAAATTAGCAAGCTACCAGTAAAGGTAAATCAATTGAAAGTCGATCCATAAGGGGGGAACGATGTTCTTAGGGAAAACATGATATGAACTAAGAACAGTCTTTCTGAAATTTTCAAACTGGTGAACATAATATTAATATAAAGAGTAAAATGACGGAAATTTCCAAGAATAAAGTTTCAAAATGGGGTTGTTTCCTTCAGTCAAAAGTAGTACTTTTAGTCACTGAAATTGATACAATAAGCAAAAAAAATAACATGGACCCAGAAAATTCTTTCATTTTCCCAACAGTTATTTTTAATTAATTTTTTCAAATGTCCGATTCTTCAAACAAGGCGTGGTCTAGATGACGTCACAAATGATGCTTTTGGCGCATCTTTGTACCGCGTTTCCACGTTATGATAATCAAGAAGCGAATTAAAATTGCGCTCTACGCTTGCTATCAACCATATCGTTGCCAATACATGTGAGTAAAGATGCGAATTAAATATTTTGCTCTGTGAATGGCAACACAGAATGGCATTTCATTATTTGTGATGTCATCGGCAAGAAATGTAAACAATGAAAAATCACCGATTTAAGTAATTTTTAAAAAATATTAAACTTAAACAAATTATTTAAAAAATGGTTAGATCCTATGTTTTTAAGCATGTTCTTTTAAGAAAAAATACTTTTAAAATATAGGAAACGACCCCATTATTATAGACGCTTAATTCATAACGTTATTAAAACTTCTGAAGAAGAAGCGGTTGGAAGATAGTAGTAGGTGAATTAAAAAAGATGCTGAAAATCGTCACCGCCCAATTCGTATGATTATGTGACGTGTCCAAGATCCCTTGAGTATTCTTTAACTTGAATGCTGCGAGTTAAATAAAATCTCAAATGCAATTTTGCATCGTAAGAGACCAGTTTTATCCATCTGGTGATAAATTTGGTGTTAAAGTTCTCAAGGCGCTAATGGCTAGGTTGAAGGTGAGGTGTTAGTATACAGCCCGATTAAGAAAAAAAGAATGGTAATAATAATTTTTGATTGTCAAACCGCAAATATACATACATATTTTTTAAATCCTTGTTTAAATAAAAGAGGTGACATTTTGCCATTTTTTTTAAATTTAAAATTATTTGTACTACAGCTAAACATAAGGAAGGGAAGCAAAATACAAATTAAGTGTTCAAAAAATATTTGACATCTAGTGAGCAAATTTGAAAATTTCACATTTTAAGCGCCTTAAAACAAAGAAGTATAAGTGTCAAATTTTGAAATTTTCATATAACGAGTACACGTGGTAGGAGAAACTCTCCTCTCTTTTTGAGCGAGAGACGGTACTTGTAGCCCTGGTGGATGGTGCTATTCAGCATGATTTAGAAAAACTTTACAATGAATCCTACCCTAAGGTTTGAATGCACGTGTTTTACTCAAAACTTTAGGGGGTCCAGGACACAGAAATCGTCATGTTTTACATTTTTTTTTACTATTTAAAAAACTTCTCCGTTTTTTCTGCTTAAAACGATGTTTGAATCTTGTTTCTATCTTAGTAAGAACGAAAGATATAATTATTTTTGTTGCATGCATGTAATTAATATTATTTTTAACTTTAAAACTTTAAACATGTTCTTCTCCATGATGCAATTTTTCCCGATTTTTTGCATTCAAACTCTCATAAGTGAGGAACTGATAAAGATAAAGAGTAACGAAATTTGGGGCATATCTTTTTCAAACAGTTTGCTTTAATTTTTATTCGGAAAATTTGTGGGGGGGGGGGGAGGAATCGTATATTGCAAAAAATGTGATTAAAAAAAAGTATCTTAGAATTTTCCGCAATTTTTTTTCAAATATTTTTATTGAATTAATATTTTTTAAATTGCCGAATAAAAATTAGAGCTTAGATATTTGTGCATAATTTTTTGAAAAGGATTTGAAAATGTACAAAGAATATTTTGAGTTTTAGCGATTTAAGGCAACTCCATTCGTTTAAAAAAATTAATTAAACTTGAATAATTTTTTTAAAAACATTCATGTTATGATTTTGCTTATTAAATAGACGGTGAATCAATGCAAAAGATTTTAAAATTCTAAACTGTTCAATATTTTTTTTTTACAAAATATGTCTCGGACCCCCTCTAAAAAAGTCCATTTACTTCCCTTTGCTTCTCACTCCCACATTTGATTATTTTCCTTAAGCTTAATTCGCTGAAAATAATCAAGATAAAATGGTAAAACAAGCAGATTTTTTTTTATTTACCTTAAAGCATTCATCAAAATATTTGCCATGAATGCGATGTGTCGGTTTCCAGTATCAGAAAAACAACTGCGTTGAGATTTTATTATTGTAGTAGACATTAATGAGCCAAATCGCCCTGATTACATAATCTGGCTCTGAAAAACAGATTACCAAAGGGCCTTGGGAGCGGACACTTCAACACTTTAATTGCCGGCCTGACTCAAAAACGTAAACAATCTTCAGCTTTCAGTCCAATGACTCGATCGACAATTGACTTGAAGGTTATTTGCATGAAGGGGAAATCTTATGAATGTGAAATGCGTAATTAACGATTTTTGATGCGCAAAACATTTTCAATCACCAAATTAAGGTCGGTTTGTATCCCAAAATGACAGTTGCTGCGTTGAAGTGAGGGGCGGGGGACGAAGGACCGAGAGGAAAGGAAATTCCCCCATTACCTTTCAATCCTATTCACATTAGAAGTTCAAACATTAAAACAAGTTAACTAATTCTCCGAAATAAACACAATTGATGAAGGAGAGGTCACGAGAGACTGAAATATGAAAGTTTTACCTCAAATTTTAAAGTTTTGCCTTTTTCTCTAGTCCTGATGCCACAGTTCTTGTGATCTCCAACCTACCCCTCGTCACAAGCTGTCACTATTTCATGAACCTTCTTCCTGCTCAAACCATTAGCAGAAAATTCTGACTGATGGTCTAATCAACAACATGGAAACTGAGTTACACCGCTTTCCTTCACACCTGAATAGCAGTTTGGGTTAGTGAACGAGTGGGTTGTTTCCGAAATTATAAAAGTATTTTTTCCTGAAAGAGCATGCTTAAAAACATAAGTTTTAAACATTTTAAAAATAATTTGACAAATTTTAGTATTTTTAAAAATATATTTTAACCGGTTCTCAGACTCAATTTTATTTTTTACGCTTCTGCTCATAACATCACTAGTGATGAAATGCCATTCACTAATGCCATCAGCGCACAGCGCAATGTTTTAGCATTAGATGAAGCTGAAAATATTATAGCGCAATAATACTAATGAACTTCATGCTTGCTTCAGAAAAGCCTTCATGCAAAATTCTCATTATGATTGCTATTACTTTTTAATAGCAACCTTTTTTTTTAACAATGCGTAAACATTCAGGGCGCCAATGGAGTAGCACGCCCAAGTACATCACTTGTGACGTCATAAAGACCACGCCTTGTTTCGAAAATTGGAGATGATAAATAAAAGAAAACTATTGGGAAATAAAAGTTTTTTCTGGCTTCATGTTCTTTTTTTTTCTTCTTCTTTTTTGCTTATTCCATCAATTTCTTTGACTAAAAGTAGTCCTTTTGACTGAAGGAAACAACCGCATTTGGGGAAGGGACTTTTCCTTTCAAAAAATTTCTTTAAAAATGATATAGATGACCCCGTAAAAATTGATAAAAAATTTTGTGGGCATGCATATTTAATAAAAATTAAAGCATAATAGGGAAGTATCCCAATTTGGAGTTTTAAAAAGGAACTTGATTGTTCCTCGAAAACAGTAACAGGACATAAGCCAGTTCAAAACGAATTAACCAACCAACTTTTTTGCTCGGATTCTGGTATAGAAAAAGAAAGAAAGCAAATATGGATGAATTCTTATGATTTTTTTCACCAACTCGTTCCATACGAGTACTAGGCTATAACGAGGAAATATCGCACTCGTTACAAGCGAGCTCGACTGTATAACTGATGCCACTTTCATATTAACCACGACAATTGTTAGTGACTAAGCACGAGCTCAGTAAAGCATAAAAATGGGCATAACCCAAATTGTTAACTAAATGGGGCATTCCACGGTATTTTTGACATTTATGTAGAGTCCGTAACGTGACCTTTTTTGCCATAACTTTTTAATTTACTGTTTGATTAGCATATTATTTTATTTTGATCTTTTCCTACCAACACACTAGCTCAAATTAAAATAATTTGCAAATCAAACGGTAAATTAAAAAGTTATGGCAAAAAAAGTTCACGTTACGGACTCTACATAATGTCAAAAATACCGTGGAATGCCCCAAATGCGTTAGATCTGAAAAATGCCTGAAATATAAAAAATATTATAAACAGCATTTTTAAGAGAAAACGTTGCTCTTTACTTCTAGAAGGCCTTCGGGATCATGAGGTAACAGATCATGAGATAAAAGAGTGATGATCAGCAACAATTATTTGCACAGCTGAAACAACTCGATTTTCATGAATTCTTGATGAAGACAAGGACACTATCGACTATTCAGAAGTGTGAGAATGTTTATTTTTCATTGATATCCACCACGTTTTCGGTAATAATGCGTTATCTGAATAAACTGGAAAATTTTAAAACGAATTTAACATTAAAATTCATTAATCTCAAACTAACAAACAATTTTTTCCCCAAGGCTTACAGCTTAGAAAAAAGTAGATCTAAGATGCGATGCCTTATATTGAGTTCTTAAATATTGCGATTTGACCTGCATTATGGATGTAAAAGTTATGTGGCAGTAATTATTTCCTCATATAATAAATATTTCATAATCCAACAATGGTGGAAAGGTCTTCCTCGACTTTTAGACACCATATATTTCCACAATTAAATGAGCCGCGTAAAATTACACCAACCGTGATGGTAGTGTTTCTTAAGTTTTGTTAGTTGATTCTTATATATTTTAATCATTGAATCCTGTTGCAAAACGCAAATTATAAAGTAAAATCTTTAAAACAGAGTCTAAGATTTATTTTTCCTAAATTTAACATGTTTTTCCTCTTACTTTCTCTGGGATACAGAGATTCAATTCTTTAATAAAGTTTTAAGCATTATGGTTAAAACATTTAGATTCCCGTAATATCTCGTACACATACTTCTAAAACAAAACAATAAACATTTTGAGTATAGGAGGTGTAAAACATTTTGTACACACGTAGGGGTAAAGCAAAAAAAAAAAACTAAAATGTCACAATATAGCAACTACGCTTTCGCTACAGATTTTATGCGCTAGAATTTAATGAAATGCTTCATTTCTTAAATTTTCATTTCAAAGTTAATTTTCACCCCTTAAAACTGTCTTTTGATGCTGCCAATTGATCAGATTTATTTTCTTTGCGCTGCACGGAAAGTGAGCGAAATTTACCTATACAACAAATTGCATTCTTCAATGCTGTAGAACGAAACAATGAGTTTAATTTTAGCTTCAAATGCGTCCGTTCAATATTTTAATGCAATATTGATTATTGATGAAATGTGGAAATTAAGGGGAAAAAAAGGGTGAATTAATGGGCTATATTATTTCAAATACTGTGGTTTAGATGCATTTAAGTTTATCTAAAATATTACTCTGTGGCAGAAGTGCCTATGGAGGCCTAGGCCTACTGTGCCTATATCAGTTTTCGTGTCCGAAGGCTATGTGGTGCAAAGGCAGTTAAAGCGTAATTCACATATCGTCCGCACGTCACGTTCGCCACGTTAAACAGACAGACGTACGTTTTCCGGAAGGGGAGAAGCATATTTATATATTGCGGACGCACGTAAAGCACATGCACCCAATGGAAATAGCGCGCTCGTCTTGTGGAGACCAATGAAATGCCCCTCACAACTGGACGGACTTCAAATATCTAGCTTCTCGTCACGTTGATGGGTTCCGTGCAATGCGGCTTGCTGTCATGGAAACGCTGACCGAAAACTGGTTTAAGAAGAAAAAAATTGCCGCTGATGTGACGTGCGGACGATATGTGAATTACGCTTAAGTGGTCAGCTGATGGTGGAACCTCCAGCGTTTAGTTCCCAAGCACACTTGGTATTCATTTTATCGACCAACTGAAGGGAAGAAAGGCTGAGTCGACTGTGCACAACTCGTGAATCAAACCCTGCGTGGAAGCATGAAGCGCTACATTTATTAGCCACTGGGTTTTTTGTAAAATATTTTTCAGTCAATATTTTTGTGATCATATTTTTCTCCTGCAAGCATTTAAATTAAGTCAAATTACAACAGTTAAGTTTCTAGAATGTACGGCAACACTGCAGGAATCGCAGAAATTTACCCTTTTTTGCTGTTAGAAAAATCTTCGAGAATTTTCGTCCGATTTTGGGAATTACTAATCGTAAAAGAACTTCATCGTTTTTGGTAATGTTTACGTTCACAAACAAAATAGTTTTTAATCGCTTATTTTGCTTTCTTCTACAAACATGGTAACGAGCCTGGTCATTAACTGTTTGTCCCAGCAGACTGACAATCTGAACGAATAAAAAGCGAAAATTAAAGGCTATCTTCGGAATTCTTGTTATCTATAACTGTTAGTTTCTCTGTCTTGTGAGGAAGTAAACAAGTGTCGCATTTGCGAGCGGAGGAAAAACTGAGGCCGATGCTGTTTATTCGCTCTTCGACTTGACGGATGGATGTGATGCTGGCACTTATCCAATGCCACCCTTTCTCCTGAAGGAAAACAGCAACAAGATTACCGTTTCCGAATCTCTTTTTCTTTCATGGAACTCTCTTCCCGATGTCTATGATCCAGGAAACTTGAGCGTCAGTTTTGTATTTTCACGCAATGCTTAAATTGAGTGATAATAAGGTATAGCAGCTCCTGCGCTACTTTTCAAATTTCGCTGAATTTTTGCATTTTTGAAGAGAATTCAGACTATTAACGTATGCAAATACGTTCTGAAGACTATAATGACGTGGGAAGGTAAAGCGTAGCAGCTTTTTTTTTTTTTTTTTCCCATTTTTGCTGCATTAGCAGAACTGCACGTTTGCTTATTTCAGCGGTTTTTAACCTGGGGGTAACTACCCTCAAAAGGGGAAAATCTTATTTTCAAAGCTTAAAGATCATTTATTGCTCGGTTACTAAACTAAATTCTCTGCACCAAATTAAACTACCGAATCGGTAATCATTGACAATTAGTGAATAAAAGTTAGTGTACTAGAAAACTTTGGGTAACTTAGAGCACGACTAACTATCTGCATAGACCGAAACTATATCAAATATTTAAAAAATTGTCAGAACTGAGCAATATCAATCGTCACATTGACTACTTCTTGATCTAAAAACAGATTACTTAAAAACAGATATTTTCCTTGGCTGAATCATTATAATTAATTAAAAGTGTTTATTTTTCAAAATTTATGGTAATCGACTTTTTTGACAAAATTTCTTTGAGGGTAATTGCAAACATATAACTTGTTCTTTGGGTAATAGCTTTCAAAAGGTTGGGAACCGCTGGCTTATTTTGTTTTATTTAAAAAAAAAAAACACGAAAAAAAAAAAACGTTCAGTTCCATCATTTCCCTACTGTTAGCATGGAATCCAAAACGCGTTTCTTCACATATCTAAAAAAACTCATTTCCGCAGATACTGCGCTTTACCACCCCTCGGTAGCAAAGCGCACTTTTGTTGAAAGTTAATTCCTGGTGACATTACAAATAATTGAAATGTTGACATAGGAATGAGGATAAATCATAAGTGCTGATTTTTTAAGGAGATATTAAAACTATTCAAAGTCGTCTTTCTATAAAGTTTTAGATGACAAGAATACTCCTATACATTTTACAAATAAGGTTGAATTTTGTCATATATAGTTTTTATAAACTTGAAGATTAGGATACATCTGTTGTTTGGATGTATCAAGTAGGCAAGTATGTTCCGTTTTTTGGACTTACTGCCCTTTCCTATTGTCAAAACCACAATTAGTGATATAGCTTGAGTTTTCTATGGATTTATTTATTTTTTTAAGGCGTAAAAGCACTGACAATTAGTGGAGTACAATTTATTTTGACTGACAAATATATTTCTTTTCAGGCATGCCAGTACTGCCATTACAGATTTGTATTAGCCTTTAAATTAAGCTGCCTCATTAAAATGAACGAAACACGGGCATCAATTTTTTTTTCTCATTCATTCAGACACGTCCTAACTGTCCGTTTTCCAATTCAATGACTAACAGGGGCAAACAGTATTCCCTCACAGCAGAAAATTGAATTAAATAAATAAATTGCAGACCCACCTCTGGCATACTGACGGACATCTGGGCT